>NW_025368648.1:0-1202 GCF_016433145.1 Gracilinanus agilis | reverse complement strand
AGTTCAAGTAAAAGGAAAAGTCAAGCCATAGAGCAAACATCATTATTAGCTTCCTTTAAGAAATGGCCATAGCTCCCCCAACTTTCTGCAACCATCATTCAGCTTGGTCAGCAGCCATCAAACTGAGGCAGGGTCTTCTACCAGCAAAAATATTACTACCTGCTGAAGGCTCAGATGATGATCAACATTTTTTAGCAATGAAGTAGTTTTTAATTAAGGTATATACAATGTTGTTATTTTTGGGCATGGTGCTATGTGAACATACCTTTTATATACACTGGGAAATCAAATAATTTGTGTGACTTGCTTTATTGTGATATTCACTTGACTGTGATGATCTACAACCAAATCTGCAATGTCTTTCTGAGTTATTCATGAATATGATAACTTAACTTAAATGATTTTATCCGCTTCTTAGTAATATTTCTCTATATCTTCCATCCTCTGAAAAGGCTCTTGTTTTGTAATTGGGTTGTTTCTTACACTTATCAAGAATGCTGGAAGGAGAGATGGAGGAAAATGTTCCCTGAAGTAATGTTTTTTTCTTCCTCTTAAGTGTAAGTTAAATCCAAATCTCTCCAACTTCTTTCTTTGCTTCTTAGAAGAGAATCTGGGAAAGGTTCTTAGCATTCAGCAGCTACTTTTTAAACTAGTACATATTGGACTCAGTGTTGTCTGAAATCCCTCCCAGGTCTTAGATTCTGTAATTTTATGTTTCCTTATGTCTTTTGATTTAACTAATCACAAAAATATTAATATAGGCATTATACATCCCTTTAGAACTGTTAACTCATTGTTCATTTCATTAGGGGTCCATATTAAGAATATTAACAGTTAAATAAATATTCATGGCAAGTCTAAGAACTCTGCGATTATTAGTAAGAATCCTCTCTATCCTAATTCTATTCCTGTTCTACAATTACTATGGAAGTGCAAGGAAAAATATTAGGACTAATGGCTATTTGGTATGTTTCTCTTTCATGGGTTGCCATGGCCAAAATAGGCACAGTGGAGAGATAGAGTGTTGGTCTAGGATCAGGAAGACCTGGATTAAAATTTTGCTTCAAATTTCAGTTCCATAACTTTTTAGTTGTATAACCATAGTCAAGTCACTTAATCTCTTAAGCCTCAGTATTCCTATCTAAAAGAGAGAGGGAGAGAGAGAGAGAGAGAGAGAGAGAGAGAGAGAGAGAGAGAGAGAG
>NW_025368647.1:0-6204 GCF_016433145.1 Gracilinanus agilis | reverse complement strand
AGAGAGAGAGAGAGAGAGAGAGAGAGAGAGAGAGAGAGAGAGAGAGAAAATTTGTTCTTTTCCAGTACTACAGCACTTTTTCTATTATCCAAGATTTTTCAAAGGTCTCTGACAGTGGTTCAACAAACAGATCTGATGATTCTTTTTGTACCCTGAGATATAATTCATCCTGGCAACTTAAACCTACTGAGAACAGCCAAATGTTCTTGTAACATCTCCTCATTTATCTTTGGTATCAACTTATTAGCCATTTGGTTTTTACTCTTCCCAGGCCAAAGACTTTTGTTGAGTAAACTGAAGGGGAATGAGACACAAGTACTTCTGTTTTTTCTTCCATCTATTATCATAATCTTACTCATTTCAGGGAAAGTCATAGCCTTTCTTTGACTTCCTTTAGTCTCTAATAGAACTTTTAAAAGCCCCTTTGGTATATTCCTCAACATTTATCAACAATCTCGGTTCATCATGAATTTTAGCTCTTCTGAGACTCTAACAGAATCATGCCTCTCTTTTGTACTCATTTGCAATCACATCTTTTTTTCCATCTTCTAAATATTCTTTTATTTTTAAACAATCAACATTTTCTGAATTCTCTGAACAACCACATTAGTACTTTTTAACCTACTCTCTTTTACTCCTCTATCCAAATCATTTGTGTTTGTATCTTCAGAATTTTAGTTCTGAGTATTTCCTAACCTTCTTTGCTCAATTTTCTATGTTGAATTTTAGGCTAGTAAAACTCTACCTACCCTTTCTCTGACTAACTCTGAAATCTATCCTCACAAAGTTTAGGGTGTTTGTCAAACTCTGCTTTTCTTCCTTTCTCTAATATGAATTCCAAAATGAAGTAGTCACTTTCTCCAAAAATTGCCATCAACCCTTCTTTAAGTATTAGTTCTTCCTTAATAATCAGAATCACGTCCAGAATAGCAGTTCCCCTATGAAAAGAGAAAAGTAAGGTCAGAGCAGAGATAATGGAGCTTCAGTATTTCAATTGTTTCTTTTTGGCAGTTTGAAGCATTTTCTCCTTGGCCCAGGAACTCTGGAATTTGGCTGTAATATTCCTGGGAGTTTTTATTTTGGAATCTTGTTCAGGAGGTGGTTGATTTCCATTTCTATTTTTCCTTCTAGATCTAAAATATCAGAATAGTTTTCCTTGATAATTTCTTGGAAGATGATTTCTAAATCCTTTTTTTCTGATCATGTCTTCCAAGTAGTCAAATTATTCTTAAATTATCTCTCCTTAATTTATTTCCCAGGTCAGCTATTTTTCCAAGGAAATATTTCACATTTTCTTCTATTTTTCCCTCCATTCTTTTGCTTTTGTCTGATTGTTTCTTGATGTCTCAAGGAGTGAGCTTCTATGCTCCTGAATCTAATTCTTAAATTATTTTCTTCAGTGAGCTTTTGTATCTCTTTTGACTGATTTTACTTTTTAAGTTCTTTCATTCAGTGAATTCTTATACATCTTTTTCTAGTTGGCCAGCTCTGCTTTTTTAAAAAAGTTTTTCTTGGGGCAGCTGGGTAGCTCAGTAGATTGAGTCAGGCCTAGAGACAGGAGGTCCTAGGTTCAAATCCAGCCTCAGACACTTCCCAGCTGTGTGACCCTGGGCAAGTCACTTGACCCCCATTGCCCACCCTTACCACTCTTCCACATCTGAGCCAATACACAGAAGTTAAGGGTTTAAAAAAAAACTTAAAAAAAAAGTTTTTCTCTTAAGCAGATTTTTGTGCCTCTTTTTGTGTCTGGTCTATTTTGTTTTGTAAGTGGTTCTTTTCTTCCATGTTTTTTATGCCTCTTTAACCAAACTGTTAACTCTTTTTCATGATTTTCTTGTGTCACTAATTTCTTTTCCCATTTTTTCCCTACTTCTCTTATTTTGATTTTTAAAATCATTTCTGAGTTCTTCTAGGTATTCTTTTTGGGCCTAAAACCAATTCAAATTTTTCTTTAAGGCTTTGGATATAGCAGTTTTGACTATTGTCTTTTTCTGAGTTTGTATTTTGGTATTTTCTGTTGTTTCAGGTTATTATTTTTTTACATTTGCTCATTTTTCTAGTCCTTTTCTTGATGGAAAGCTCATTGTCTCCAAACTTCCTGGCTTTTTGTACAGATGTTTTTAGAATTAACTCTGGAGTGTCCATAAGTTTTTAATGGTCTGATCTAAGCAGAGGTGTGTTTACTACTCCACTGGTATGTACTCTGGTCTGTGAGTGATCACAAACACTCTTTTGCACCTAGAACTGTGACCAGGGTCCCCATTCTCCTGGAAAAAAGCTCTGGTATGCTAGTACTCCTCCTCACTTTGAAATTGAGACCTGGGAGTATGACTTGGATCTCTGTATAGGTGATGCAATAGTCCTATACCTAGTGCAAGCAAAGGAACCTTTGTAATCTCCTGACCACTTATCTGATCCCTTTACCATTTGTAGGTTGAGAGCTCCAGCTTGCCACTGCCTTGCCTGCCCAACTCTCACCCTACTCTTTACTTTCACCCCAGTGTGGCAGACCTTTCCTGCTGACCTGGTAAGTTATTTAGAGGAGGAAAATTGTTCCATTTCATCCTTTTGTGGATTCTGCCACTCCAGAATTCATTTTGAGGCCTTCTTTTTAAATTGTTGGGAGGAGCTTTTGGGATAAGAACTCTGTATTTGACAAAAACTGCTTGGGAAAATTGGAAAACAGTGTGGCAAAAATTAGTTTTAGATCAATATGTTACAACCTATAACAAGATAAGTTCAAAATGGGCATATGATTTAAACATGAAGAGTGATATTATAAGTAAATTAGGTGAACATGGAATAGTATGCCTGTCAGATCTAAGTGGGAAGGAAAGAATTTAAGACCAAACAAGAGATAAAGAACATTACAAGATGTAAAATGAATAATTTTGATTATGTTAAATTAACAAGTTTTGTACAACAAAACCAATGCAACCAAAATTAGAAGGGAAGCAACAAAATGGGGGGAAATTTTATAACAAAATTCTCTGATAAAGGTCTAATTTCTCAAATATATGAAGAATGTAGTCAAATTTATAAGAAATCAAATCATTCCCCCATTGACAAATAGTCAAAGGATATGAATAGGCAGTCTTCAAATGAAATCAAAACTATCAATAATCATAAGAAAAATGTTCTAAATCTCTCTTGATTAAAGAAATGAAAATTAAAACAACTCTGAGGTACCATCTTACACCTAGCAGAGTGGTCAATATGCCAGTAAAGGAAAATAATAAATGTTGGAGGAGGTGTGGCAAAATTGGAGCACTAATTCATTGCTGGTAGAGTTGTGAATTGATCCAACCATTATGGAAGAGAATTTGGAATTATACCCAAAATGCTTTAAAAGAATGCATGTCCTTTGATCCAACAATACCACTATTAGGTTTGTATCCCAAAGAGATAAAAAAAAATGGGAAAGGGGCTGTGTGTACAAAAATATTTATAGTTGTGCTTTTTGTGGTGGCAAAAAAAAAAAACAAAACTGGAAAATGAGAGGATGTCCCTCGATTTGGGGAATGGCTGAACAAATTGTGGTATGTGATGATGATGGAATACTATTGTGCTATAAGAAATGATGAACTGCTTGATTTCTATAAGAACTGAAAAGACCTACATGAAATGATGCAGAGTGAAATAAACAGAACCAGGAGAACATGATACACAGTAACTAAAACATTGCGGGATGATCAAATGTAATTGATTCTGCCTCTAATAGCAATGTAATGATCCAGGTCAGTCTTGAGTGATTTATGAGAAAGAATGCTATCTACTTCTAGAGAAAGAACTGTGGGAGTAGAGATCCAGAAGAAAACATATGATTTATCACTTGTTTATATGGATATGTGATTGGGGAGCTGGTTTTAAAAGATTACTGTATTACAAAAATGAATAATATGGAAATAGGATTTGAGTGATAATCTGTGTATAACCCAGTGAGATTGCTTGTCAACTCTGGGAGCAGAGAGGGAAGAAAGGAGGGAGACAACAAGAATCATGTTAACCATGGGAAAAAATTAAAAAGTAAAATCTTAAAAATTGCCCCCCCCCAAAAATAAAATTGTTCAGAGGGGAATTTGGGCGAAATCATATGGTCCCTCCCTTTTATCCACTGTCTCAGCTCTGTTTCAGGTGTTGAACTCTTTGAGAAAAGGAGAATAACCTCTAAGTAAGTAGGCTATATCAATAGCCATGGAACAGCATTGGTGAATCTTTTAGAGATCATGTGCCCAACCTGCACCTTCAAGCTGCCTGTGAGCCCCTTTCATTACTTCAGAAAGCCAAGGGAGGAAGTGCATGCACTGTGCTGCTGGGCAGAAGGATGGGGCATGTGAAAATCGTCCTCAAGCACAGTGGAGGGGGAGAAAGGAGCAGCCCCCTCTGGTATGCCAGGGCACACATGCTAATTCTTTGCCAACATGATCATAGGATATTATGACTATGAGCCATCAGTGGCTGATGCATCAGGCACATTTCTGATTTCCTCTGTTTCCAGAGCAGACTTCTGCCTACTCTTCCTCCTCACTTACAACTTGAATGAATGAATGCATTTATGTTCTAAAGTATTTTCAAATTTGATTTAGAATTATAATTTGTAAATAATTGCTTCCCCAAGCAGATTTGGAGGTCTGAATTCAAGGGGGGCAAGTAAAGGTCAGTTGGTTGGTACCCAAAGCACTTAGCTGTCTATTGGAGTTTTTGATGGGCTTAATATGCTCAACAAGCCAGTCCCTCAGCCTGGTTCTTTTTCTGTGTCCAGGGACCAATATTGTTGCTGAGACTATTCCCTGGGTGCCCTTTCTTGCTTCTGCTGCTCTTTGATGCATTCAAACCTGTCAGGTAGACTGTGGAAATATGTAAATGAAGCCTCTTCTGAGCCCCCTGCTTTTGGATGGGCCCTAGAGTTTCCTTCTATAATTCTGGCCCATTTGCTGAAATGTTCTTCACTCTATCCTGGCACAATTTATTTTTATTTCTATGTCCTTTTCATGCTGCCAGCATAGATGTACAAATCCTTTTGTGGATCCTGAGTCAGGAAGACAATGAAGTGAAGGAGAAATGCAAATAAATACCTTCCTCCTCCTGGCAGCTTGGCTCCTATAATATGAAACTGAGGCACCAGAGCTAAACAATTGCTTGTCATAAGTCAGAGAATTTGTAGACTATTCTAGTTCTTCCCCTGTGCCAAAGCTAGAGTGGAATTCAGTTAGTCTGGCAGAGGGAAACTTTCTCAGAGATTGAAGATCCTTCAACTAACTTGACTTATTGCAGAGTAGAGAACTTGTGTCTTTCTCACATTGATAGAAAGAGGAGTGTGGGGTGGGGATTGCTGTTTCTGAGGTTCTTGAGGGAAGACAAATAATCAACTTATCAGCAACTATATGATGAAAACTTATTATGTGCCGATTGCTCTTCTAGGTCTGATGCAAGGTACAAGATGGTAGCTGCCCTCAAGGAGCTTAGAGTCAAACTGGAAATTAAGAGAAGCCCTATCTATTTTGTGCTTGGAGGGATGCTCTATGTTATTTTTCCTTCTTCTCCGGTGCCTTTGGGAGCACAATGTTCTTGGGGAAAAACCTTGGGGGAGCTATCAAGAACATTTTTCTGCTATTCCTTGGGAGAAATGATGAGAAAACATTAAAACAGAGCCTTACAGGGTAAACAAAGACCCCATTTCTGGAATTCTCAGTAATAGCATTTGTACCCTATCAGAAATATAGTGCTTGTCTATACCAGGTATGAGTCAAAGGCAGAATGTGGCACATATCCTTGCATACTGTCAGGGCATAAGTAAAGTGATAGCTTAAAAACAAAAATCACCTTTAAGAGTAAGCTAAGTCTGTTTAGACCTCTAGTGTTGGCTGTGAGAATGCACAAAGAAAATCAAAGATGATTGTGAAGGGTTAGTCAGAGAACTAGAGAACAAGGGACTGTAATAGCAAGGAGAAGAAAGGTAAGAGGAGAAAGACAGCCAGTATAAAACAGCAAAAAGAAAGGAGAAAGGAAAATGAGATTATTAGAAAAGAGCAGAACCAAAACCTGGCTTCTGAAAAAACCCACTCTTGGTTTCTTCCCACCCAGGTCTTTAGAGAGAGTGCATGGCCTTCTGAGAACAGTACAAGCAGATGTAGGACATGTGAAATTGATCCAAAAATATGGGGGGGGAGAGAGAGAGAGAGAGAGAGAGAGAGAGAGAGAGAG
>NW_025368646.1:0-6910 GCF_016433145.1 Gracilinanus agilis | reverse complement strand
GGGGGGGGTTGAAGTGGAAAGGAGGAGCATGAATCATGTAACCATGTTAAAAATGAATATTAATAAATGTTAAAAAAATGCAACAAAAAAAAGTCCACAGAGTAAATAAAACCTGTTTTTAAACACAAATATTGACACAGCTATTTAAAATAAATGCCAGTTTCATACGTTAAAAAAAAAAAACAAGTCCATTGTACCTCTAATACACAAATTCACTTTATTTTAAATAGTAATAAGTAACTATAATACACCCAAGTCTCTGATAACTAGTCTCTCCAATTAGTTTGAACCAGAGAAGGTGCACCCTAAAAGTACCTTGGTCATGAAAAATGTAAGTACTTTACAATATACCTCTGACTACTTGCTACTCTAGCTCTTGCCCTTTGAACTAATTGCAGAAAAATCAAGGACAGCAGGTCTGAGGTTGATTTCGAAGTCATTTTGTGGTAATTTAAAGTAATTGAGATTTTTTTTTATGAGAGTTGTTATAAAGAAGAATATATAGCTTTGATATTCCATGTGACAGTTTTTTGAATTACACCTCTAGAATAAAAAATATGTGGCATGGTTGTTAATTTATAGCAATACACCTATTTCACAACCACAGACCTGCAATACAAATGAGAAAATGGGGAGGAAAGTGCTTCTGGGTGAAATGAGAAGTATTCTTCAAGGGCTCTTACCAAGTCTGGTCTCATTTATGCAGAACTGCCCTTCCAGACAAATTCCAACAGGCCCTGTCTAAAGCTTCTTTCTGTTCACCAGCCAAATGCCAACTCATCTGGAATCCTGAGCACTAAATGAAATGCCTAAAACGTGCAAGAATCTTAATTAGCAGAGTAAGGGATCAGAGAATAAATAAACTTTCTATTAATAATAAGGCAGCATCTAAGTACAATGACAAATGATCACTCTGCTTGTCATGGAGATTCTTGTCAGGGGTAAGGCTTGTCAGCACACTGCCTCCTTAGCACAAAATGCATTTGAACTCAAAGAGCTCTTCAGAAATGAAGAATATAAAGATGTTTTCAATATCTTCCCTTTGCAGGATCCCTGCTGTGTGTGCACCACAGTAATTAGACACTGGCTTTTAGCAAAATGCTTTGAATATTCCATTAGATTTCCTTTCTTCCTTGCCCTACTGTTTTAATATGAATGGACTCAAAGCCAATTAGTGGGATTTCTCTGGAGCATGCTCTTGGGCCGCATTGACAGGTTTCTTACTTGTTTGACAACTGCCACGAGAGACGCACTTCCTTTCACTCAAAAGAAAAAGAGAATGACTTTAACCTGTGGTCAAGCTCAAATAAACGTGATGTATCATTTTGTTTTCTAATCAGAGAAAGGTGCCAGACCAGCAAAACTTCTTGGTTAACACAGTGGGAGAAATGGATCTCTGCCTACCTGGAAAAGTGACATTATAAAAGGGGAAAAAAATGAAAAAAGGAGCAAATCATATCATTATTAAACATTTTATTTGGCACCTTATGATTATAAGAAGGCAGCATGACATAGCGATTAGAATTAGAGACATGGGTTCAAGTTTGTCTTAGACTCTTACTAGCTTTATGATCCTGATCAAGTAATTTACCTCTCAGTTTTCCAGGCAACCATTCAACAATATAATCTAAATCAATGGGGAAATTTTCCATACTGGAATACTGTGAGTTCCCTACACATGAAATCACAGACCCAGACCAGTTTCCTAAGTGCTCTCCCCACAAAAAAAGATTGAAAAGTTCTTTGCATATATTTAAATATAAAATTCTTGAGGCATGGACTGCCTTGGCTTTGTTTTTGTAAATCCAGCACTTAACATAATCCCTCACTCTTCCTTTGTTCTTTATAACAATCCTGTAGGGCAAGTAGTGTTATTATTATCTCTATTTTTCTCATGGTAAAAAAGCTTAAAAAAAAAAGTAGCAGTAATATGTGAAGGAGCAAGCACTCAGACCAAAGTCTTTTGATTCTAGGTTCAATAAAAACCAAACTACTTTTAGGAATATGAAAAGATATAAAGTATAATTATAAATGTAAGAAAGAAATTAGAGAATGGGATTAAAAAGAATGACCCTAATTTTGAAGAATCTCTGAGCTCCAAGTGGGAGTATAGCTTCTCTAAACCAAGGATCATAGATTAAGAGCTAACCATCATATTATTCCCAAGACATCTACTTTACCAACTAAACTATTATCAGCAAAACAAGGTCCTAAGATAACACCAAGGGAATCTTGATAAAAAATGCTATCCAAAGCCAATGTAAGTACTATTGGAATTGACTGCAGATCAAAGTATGCCATCTTTCCTTTTATTTCCTCTATGAATTTTTTTTTATTTTGTGTGTGATATGTGTCTTCTCTTAATTCTTTGGGAATATAGAAATATGCATAATAGACCATTTACTGCCATTTACTGCAAGGGGGGAAGGAGGGAGATAATCTGAATTTCAAAATGTCAGAAAACAATTATAAAAAATCATTTATACATGTAATTAAAAATAAAATAAAGGACTTTTAAAAATAATATCTACTTGCCTACAATATCCAGTATGTGCTTATAATTGGCATTTTCCCAATGATCTTTAGAAAATCAAAACTGGTTCTGAATATGTTGGATTTAAAAATCAGTCTGGCAGTCTACTGAACTATTTCTGGCCTGGGCAAGCTACCCAACCCCCAAGGTTTCCCAGCACAGTCTTCCTTATCTCCCCCTATCATAAACCTAAAACTGAAGCTATCTTATCTGATGAATATTAACCTTCTTGAGGAATGTTTGTCTATGTTTGCCTGCTTAACAATATTTGCCTATTTAATGTATGTTTGCCAAATGCTTCCAGACCCCTGTCCCTGAAACCCCCCCCTCCCCAGATGCTTCCTGACCACCTGTCCCTGACACTACCTTGATAATTATGTATGTACCAACCCCCTTCCCCGAACATTTCTATATAAACTCTTGGCTGAGAATTCCAAGGAGTCATTCAGGCATGCCTCTCTGCCTAGCGACCCTAGCTATTATTGCTAGTAAAGAATGAGCCTCTTCTTGCATATTGCATTGTCAGTGTGATTCTTCCTTCGACCATGAACCTGGGTTAGGTATTAAAATTTGGGTACAACAAATATCTTCCTGATTACACTTTCCTTTTAAAGTTTTGGTGGCATGATTTTCCTTTTGAACTCTTACTCTTTTCCTTTCTAACCACTCTTCAGTCTCCTTTGATGGATCTTTATCTATATGTGGGGTGTCCCCTAAGCTTGTCTCCTAAGTCCTCTTTTCTTCTCTATCCTTTCTCATGTGATGATCTTAATTCCAAGGGCATCTGTCATCTCTGTGCATATGATTCCCAAATCTATCCCTAGCCTCTCTCCTGACTTCTGGCCCCCATCTTCATCTATCTTTTTAAGATCTAAAAGTAGATGCCCCATAGAAAGCTTAAACTCAATGTACACAAAACTGAATTCATTATCTTTCTTCTAAAACATTTTCCCCAACTTTTATATTATTGTCAAAAACATCACTATCCTCCCCCTCACCCATGATAGCAACCTCATTGTCATACTCACTAAGACTAAGCACACATCACCAATCTGTTCTTTAATTTTGTCATTTCTACCTTCACAATATCTCTCCCTTATGTCCTCTTTTCTCCTTTTTCAGAGTCAAAATACTGGTAAAACCCTCATTACCCCTCTCTTCAACTATTACAATAGTTTCTCATTGGTTTCTTTGCCTAGAGACTCATTCTCCACTCAGCTACCAAAATCACACACACACACACACACACACACACACACACACACACACACACACACACACACACTTTCTCAATAAACTTCAGAGGATCTCTATTAATTTCAGGACCAAACATTCTTTTCCTTGTCATTTAAAGCCCTTCACAGTCTGATCCATTCCTATCTTTCCAATTCTCTTACACTATATTCTTCTCCATATACTTTTCATTTCTGCTAGAATAGTCTACTTGCTTTTCTTTACCTACATAACAGTGAATCTTCCAACTTTGTACCTTTGCATTGACTGATGCCTGAAATGCGCTTCCTCTTAATCTCTGTCTCCTAAACTTCACAGATTTCCTTCAAGACTAAGTTCAAACACCCTCTCTAGGAGACTCTTTCTAGATGTTTCCCACATACATACCTTCTTGTACCTTTCCTCTGGGATTATCTTTAATCTGCTCCTTTTTTAAGTTTTATGATATATTCATTTAAAGAACAATTATACAGTTTCATTGGATAAGAGAAAGAGATTCATTTATCAAATTTATGTGAAAATTTTCTAAGCAAGGAATACTGTATTATATCCACTTTTATACAGAGACCTTAAAAATACCAGAAATCATCAGAATAATTTTTAAATTTTTCAGTCCTTAAAAGTTCTTATTTTAGATAGATTCTTGAACTTATAGTTCATATCCAACAAGTCTTTTCACTTATGTTCCTGTTTCATCTCCTGATGGTTTTTCAGAGCTACCAATTTCACAATGCAGTTGCATTAGCTTTCCTAATTCAAATGATCTTTTTGAGTATTTTGACTTCTCAAAAATGCTATGGAGAGGGTAAATGAACTTGCGAGTCTTTTCTATGACTTTTCCAATGCTCTCTGGATCAGTGTGTTGACAACTTTTTTCAGGTCATTTGTACCTCCGAGTCATGATTTCCAATATCTTGTTATGAACTTGATCAACCTCTTAGTGCTGGATATAAGAGATTTTTATAGATCTAGATATTGTGCTTTGGGGTAAAACCAGCACAAAAGAGGCAGAGAAAGTAGCCATCAGTGGTCTTGACATTAAATGTCCTTTAATCATAAACTGCCTCTTTTTTGACTATCTTGTTCTATCTTGTTCCAGGTAAGGTTCGCTCCATGGAAATTATTCTAAGAACATTTTCAGTAATTAACTTGAACTTCCAAAAAGCAACCTCAACATTGGGCAGTTCAGCAAAGTTCACTCCAAAAACACAGTCTTTGAGACAATCAGAGGCAATTTTCATTCTTTGAGTTTTTGTGGCCAGTGTCTTGTCAATATTGCATGAATTGACATCATATCAATCTTTCTTCAAAAATGGATCAAATACTTTCTTCTTAGCTCCTTTTTCTACTGTCTTTGATGAGGCCTTATTTTTGCCCAGGGTCATGATCTTGCTCTGAAAATCAAAAGCTTATCTATTCTTTATGTGTCTTTTATGAACCAAATTATATACTTTTCTCTCCAATTAGAATGTAAACTTCTAAAGGACAGAGAAAGAGTTTTTAGCTTTCTTTTTATCCCCAGCAATTAGCACAGCGCCTAGCATATAAGTGCTCAAATAAATGCTTGTTGACAGATTGCTTAATTGTCTGACTGATTTTTCAAAGAATTGTAACATTCTGCAAAGCTATCCTAATGGCTTCAGTAATGCAAATAAATGGAATTATTGCACTTATGAAGTGTTGCATGGAATTATGCACTTATAAGTATATTGGTGCTCTTTTTTTACTGGGCTAATAAGCTGGTAAAATTAGCTAGCTACTACTTCTTTAGGGCATCACTTTCTCTCTAGCAACTCTTTTTTCCCTCTCCTTCTCCCCAGTCCTCTCTCTTTCTTTCTCCCCTCATGACCCTGCTCTGTGGAAGTAGTTTCCTTTCAAACCAAGCCACAGGCAAAGATAGATGGCTGATCTGATACCAGTCAGTTAACTTCCCCTACTTTTACTGACTCATTCAGATGCCCAAGAGAACTCCCAAAGAATATGCATTCTCTCTTCCTAGGGAAGTTGTTAAAAATATATCAATAACTCTCTTCTTTAATTCCAAGCCCTCACCAAATATCTCACTCTGACAATATAGCAGTTTAAAATTGTTTTTCCCCTCCAAGTTCATTTGCATTTGCCCTATGACATCCTGTATTTAAGAAATAACACATATATGTAGCATATCCATTGATCAACAACTTAATCAAATTTTCTAGCTTTAAAAATAAATAAATTTTTAAGCACAGAAAAGGTATAAAGGCCAAAACCCTGAGAAAAGCATCAGGTTCAAAGAGAGGATACTCTAGAAAGAGAGAGAAATGAGAACTGAAAAATGAAGATCTGAATATATTTAGTAGCATGGGACCCTATCTGGACATTTGCCATTCATGTTTCATCTACACTGATTCGGCTCTGGAATATTGACCACGGACTTTGTCATCCTCTCATCTATTCTCCATAGGAGCATTTGCCCTACTTCCACAATCCCTGACTCTCCCTTCTTATGCTTCCTCTTATCACAAACATAAAAGTGAAGAGGACCCAGTTTGTGAATCAAGGTCATCCACTTTCCACATCAGAACAAGTATGATACCTCAGTGATGGGCAATCTTTTGAGCGTGGTGTGTCAAAATTTGCCAAAAAAATGAGCATAACTTGGGTGTTGTGTCACTTTGAAAAAAAACACCATAATTTCACAATATTTATAGATTAAATAACAAAAATGTATAATCATAATATATAACTATATTTAATAAAACAAAATAGGTAAATTAATATAGGTAGAACTGTCATCTATAGTGCACAAAGTGTCTACACTACGCTACAACAAATGTTTCATCCTTGGCATGCAGCCCCATACTTCTCTGTATGTGGCTTCATGCGGTCATGTGTCATCAAAAATGGCTACAGGTGTCAGTGCTGACACGTGTCATAGGTTTGCCATCACTGATCTATAGTTTGGGCATACCCAAACACTCATCACATTAAAAAAAAAAAGTTAAATAAGATGTCTTTTTTTTTTTTTTTTTTTTTGCTAAAAGAAGATGAAAGACTAGAGGGGAAAAATAATGAAGGAAACTGTCTGGACTTAAAATAATTGTAAGCATATATATTAGACAATGTCTAATAATGTTTAATTCATATATATGTATGAATATATAT
>NW_025368645.1:0-1219 GCF_016433145.1 Gracilinanus agilis | reverse complement strand
ATATATATATATATATATACTTTTCATCCAACTGGATAACATAGTCTGGACATTGGGGAT
The DNA here is from genome assembly GCF_016433145.1 of Gracilinanus agilis. Classification (NCBI taxonomy): domain Eukaryota; kingdom Metazoa; phylum Chordata; class Mammalia; order Didelphimorphia; family Didelphidae; genus Gracilinanus; species Gracilinanus agilis. The sequence goes on along the minus strand of NW_025368645.1, from coordinate 1,159 downwards.
TCTTCACTAACTTGTTCAGTTTTGTTTTTGTTTTATTTTTTGTTTTATTTATTTATTTTTTTACCTCTATGGATCATGAAGCCAAACTCTTGGGTGACTATGGATCCCATTAAAGACAATCAGTAAAGTTTCTGAACTGAATGCAACCAGTTGGTGTCATCTATAACAGGCGCATCTGATGGACTTGATCATGACCAGTAGCAGTAGCAGCAGCAGCATTAGTGCATCTCACATACACTATCTCATTTTATCCTTACAACAATCCTTTGAGGTAGGAGCTATTATTTTGTAGATAAGGAAACCAAGGCTGAGAGAGGTTAAATGGTATTTTGGGGTTACATAGCTGGAAAGAATCTGAAGTTGGATTTACATTTAGGTCTTCTGGATCCAACCCAGCACTCTATTCATGATACCACCAGTATGAAATTGTCTGTATGGAATCACTGTCCATTTTGGTACCCTATACTGGACTTCTCTATTACAGCAGCAAATACCTCTGTTAAGCAAATGTTTCACTGGCAGTTAGGTGGTACAAAAGGAAGAATGCTGGACCTGAAGCCTGGAAGATTTGGATTCAAATATTTCTATAGACACAAACTAGCTCTATCTTCTTGAACAAGCCATTTAACCTTTAACTACCTCAGTTTCCTCAATTGTAAAATGGGGCTAATAGTAGCACGTACTCCTCAGGTTTATTGTGAAGATCAAATGGCTATATTTGTAAAACACTTAGCACAGCCTCTAGCACATAGTAGATCCTCAATAAATGCTTGTTTCCTTCCCTCCCTGTGTTATGCCTCATTTATTCTTAATCTAAGGATTGTCAAACAAATTTACCCATCATTGGATCTGTTAAGGAATCTTCAATGATCTAAATACATGCATGAGATGTATCACATTGGAGGTAAGCTTTTAAGGCAGAATTTGGTACTACTAAATGAAATCCTTTTAAAAATATTCAGCAAACAACAAACTTGATGGATTCTTGTAGTCTCTGCACCTTTCAGTCAAGTGTGTGATTCTAAAGCTATGTTTTTTTTTTAATAGAATGCAATTTGCAAAAGCCTGCCTATTAATGTTTCAGTCATTCTGAAACTTTTATCAAGGATGTACTCTCTCTCTCTCTCTCTCTCTCTCTCTCTCTCTCTCTCTCTCTCTC
>NW_025368644.1:0-6197 GCF_016433145.1 Gracilinanus agilis | reverse complement strand
ACCACACCAATGCAACTACCAACAATTTGGAAATTGGTCTTGATCAAGGACACAGGACAAAACTAGTGGAAATGCGCATCGGCCATGGGTGGGAGGTTGGGGAGGGTTGAAGGGGAAAGGAGGAGCATGAATCATGTAACCATGTTAAAAATGAATATTAATAAATGTTAAAAAAAAAAAAAAGAATAAAATTGTTACCCTGGATAGAAAAGATTTCTAATAAATCACTGATGGAGCAAGCTCAAAAAAAAAATCATGTCTACCAGCTGTGTGACCCTGGGCATGTCACTTGACCCCCATTGCCCACCCTTACCAATCTTCCACCTATGAGACAATACACCGAAGTACAAGGGTTTAAAAAAAATCATGTCTGGAAGCAATGAGGTGGCTCAGTTAATTGGGACCTAAGTCTGGAGCCAGGAGGTTCTAGATTCAAATCTGACCTCAAAAACTTAAATCACTGGACAAGCTACTTAACCCCCATTGCCTAACCCATATAACTTTTCTGCCTTAGAACCAATACACAGTACTGATGGAAAGTAAGGTTTTGGGTTTTTTTTAATTACATCTAAATACAGAGGAGAAAAGATAATGCCCAAACAAGAGTAAAACCCTTAAGAATTAGCATGGGATACCTCTAACCTTAATGTTCACTTAGTACCTAATCCCTATCATCTTTCACATGTGTATTACAGGAGCACAAACTAACTTTCAGATTTGTGTGGGACCCTATTTTGGAATTCCCCCCATTATTAGAGAATTTCTGCCAGCATGTTCTCCATTTTTCTTCTGCTCTTCAAAGAGGAATAGGTACTGAGTCTGCCCAGGGTTTGATAGCTAAAGTGGAAGAAGAAAATAGAAGAGGAGGCTAAAACTGTGCTGCCTTTTACTTTGGCTTAGCTCTAGCTTATAGATCCCCATATTGAACAAATTTTCCTCCAAAAACCCTATATGGCCTCCATTCACTGGTAGGTGCTAATCTATTCCAGATGTTTGTTAGGAAAGAAATGATGAGAATAAAAGGAAACTATGAGGCAGTGTGCTAACAAATGTTACACACTGTTCCTGAAGGAAAAAGAATGGATATCACACACTGGAGCCAATCCTGTCTGGCCAGAAGTGTTCTCCATTCCATGAAATATATTTCTCTAATGCAAGAAGGCTGTGGCAGTATAGTAACCCAGTTTGGAAATATATCTGCCAGCAAAAAGTGAATAATTTTTGTCACTCAGTCATTCAGTTCCAACTGATTCTTTAGGGTACCATGGACCAGACTGTCCATGGGTTTTTCTGGGCAAAGTTGCTGAAGTGATTTTTTATTATTCTTATTCAATGCAAATAGATTAAGTGACTTTCCCAAGGTCAAATGGATAGGAAGTGTCTGCAACTTTATTTGAATTCAGATTTTCCTGAGTACCCCCAGTGCTCTACCCACTGAGACATCTAGCTGCCCTTTAGTGAGCAATTGGGGGTGGGAGAGATTAACAAAAAGACTGAAACACCAAAATTTTCAAGAGAAAAATCCTCCAGATAAGTAAGAACATAAAGTGAAATTAAAAAAAAGGGTTCTAAAACCGAAAGAACAGATGAGCAGCAAACTTTAAAGTAAATACAAAATTCTTTTAATAAGTATAACAATATAAGACAGAGAAATTGATGAATATTTGATGAAATATAACAATTTCAGTATGAAATGACACTTTTTTTCAAGCAACAAAGAGAAAGACCTTCAACTATAAAAGAAAAGAAACTTGTATTGCACAGAAATTTGAAAGTCACTAGAAATCATAGAAAATTCACAAAAGCAGGACTCAAAATGCAATGCTACAAACATAAGACTAATCATCAATTTAAAAAGGATAAATATTAGAATAAGGAGAGGTATCATAGGTATTCTTGAAAAAATTTAAAAAGGAATGATCAGAATATCCAACTTTAAAACAGCACAGACAACAGAAACACATAAAAGAAAGAACATGTAATACATAAGTCAACAAAATTCCACTACGTTACAAATAAGAAGCAACTAGAAAAAGGAAATTAAAAAGTAGAATCAAAATGAGAAACTGTGACAAAATTTGCAATGCACCAAGTGAATTTTAAAAAGCAGGAGTTTCAAATCATATTATCAGAAGATATTGTAAACAAAAATTCATAATAACAATAGAGATAAATGCTTAAAGCAACTATAGACAATGAATCAATATTATAAATAAAAATTCATAATAACAATAGAGATAAATGATTAAAGCATCTATAGCCAATAAATCAATATAATTTTCTTAAAATGTCACTACATCTGAATTTAACAATATGAAATTAATTGAATAAGAAAAAGATATAGATTGCAACTTAATTATAATAGATTTTAATATTTTCCCTAAGAAGTTGGAAAAAATTAAGAGAAAGATTGTAGAAGTTGGAACTGAAAAGTTTGGGAGTCCTCTGAATAGAAACATTAAAGAGTATAGACATTTCTCAACATCACATGATGCATTTATACAATTAGACCACACGCCAGGTCAAAAAGAAATGACAAATTTGAAAAAAGCAGAGATAACCCACACTTTTTACAATTTTTAAAATAATGTAAGAAGTACAATCAAAAGACATAGAATATGTGGAGATTTAATAATCACATCTTGAAAAAGATGTCCTATAAAAAAATCCTCCTCCAAGATCAGATTAACTCTGCAACATACTTTAAAAGTTAGGTGAAAGCCAGATTGTGAAGAATTTTAAAGGCTAAACTGAGTTTATATATTATCCAAGAGTTAATACAGAGTCACTGGAACTTATCATAGTAACATCATGCAGTCAGGTCTACATTTATGGAAAATCACTGGCAGCAGTGTGGATGATGGAGGAAGATGGGGAATGGTGAGAGACAAGATAGGGAGATCAGTTGGATGGCAGATGCACATTCTAGGTGAGTGGTGAGGAGGGCCTGAAATAAAATAGTAGCTATATGAATAAAGAGAAGATGTCATATGTGAATAATACTGTGTAGGGTGTTACAGAATTTTCTGTTTAGTCAGGGGAGAGGAAACCACAAGTCACTTAGAGGAAGCAAGGAAGGAGATTTATTTTTACATATGCAGACCCAGATGGGATCTTTGTTCAAAGTTCTGGGTCCCAAGGGAAGGGGCTCTGAGATTTACATACCATCAATTGGAGAGGGTTTCCATTGGTTACATGATACATACACAAGAGTTTCCATGGGTTACATGATACATACACTATCAATGTTTCTATGGTTTCCATGGGCTATGAACACAAACATGACCAGCAAGTATGGACATCAGAACATAGCAAGGACAGACATTGAGGGGTCAGGCAGACGTATATAGTCCTTCATACAGAATAGACAGTACATCAATCCATCATGGGTTTGTCAGGTAACAGTGCCCCAAGAAGTGGAACCGCTTGCTTTGTTCTGGAGTTCCAGCAGGTGCAGGGGAAGGTGGGGCTATCGGTCAGCCTGTCTGTAGCAAGTTTCTGTAGCAGCTTCACAAAGACAGTCCTTAGAGCATAATGGGGTCCCTAAAGGGGAGATCTGAGGATTTTCCACTATAGATAAAAATAACAAGATTTATTAGCAGAATATGTGGGGTGGAGAAAGATGAAGAGCTGAAGATAGTATTGATTATGGACCTGGGAGAGTGGAAAAGTGGTAGTGACCAAAAAGAATAGAGAAATTTGGAAAGGGGATAGGTTGAAGGGAGCCAGCTAAGAGGTTCAGTGGATTGCTAACCTCAGACACTCCCACATCTTCTTCATCCTTTTTCCAGTGCTCCAATTAAATGCTTCCAGAATGATGCTGTTAAAGGAATAGAGAAGAGAGCTGCCATTTTGGTTTCTGATCACTCTCCTTGAGATTCCTGGTATACTAAAAGGGTTTCTACAGGGAGATGTGAGGCTTAAAGGCATGATTACTTAGTTTCCACTGATGGTTGGATGATATTATGATGAAGAGTTGAGAGTTGGAAGAGGTCTTATATGTTATCTAGTTCATTCCCCTTATTTGATACATGAAGGTACTGAGGTCCCCAAATAATAAGAGACTTGTACAAGGTCATTTACATAATAAATGGCTGAACAAAGAACTGAAGCCAGGCCCAATAAGTTCCAATCAAATTCTCTTCTCATAGGACTGTTATGACAAGAAAAACTGTATTAAGGAATATTAGCTAGTATGTGGAATGCAAGATAGATGGACCTCTTTAAAAGGTTGGATAATTCCCTAAGATGATAAAATGACAAAAAGAATGGGGTCTTAATAGCAAATGGGTTCTCAAGCACTTCCTTTTTATGGAGGGAGATTGGAAATCTTTTGGGCAACTATTTCACCTCTGACTGACTTATCGGCAGGTTAAAAAATTAAGACATCTGTACTATTGAGTATTTCTAAGGTTAACAAATAGGTATACCTCATAAATGTAGCTTACTATATTTGATGCTCCTGGCAATGAAATATGCTGGAGACAGGAAACACGGCCCCCTTTAGCTTTTGGTTTCTATAGCACTGGTTTCCACTGTAAACTTGGAAGTAAACAGACCAAATTTTGACATAAAATCATATTCAATATTTTTGATGCTGATAGTTTGAAACTCTCAGCTGTGTAACTATTTTATTTTCCTTTATTTTTTTTACTTTTTTTGGACTACTGCAAGCTTCTAAGCAAAACTGATGATAGAAGTAAGAATTTTTAACCTTAAAACTTCTCCTTAGATTAGTTTTGCCAATCTCCTGACATATTTGTGGCTAAGATAGACCATTCTTTGTTTTTACTCACTGGCAACTGCTCTCTACATGCCCAGAGAATTCTCTTACAGACTTGGGAACATATATAGCTTCTTCTTGTTTTTTAAAGTATTCCAGATCACCTGGGGATAAAAATGACTGAAAGTAAGAAAAATATATCATAAAGCTCCATTTCAGAGCAGCTACAAAGCAAGGTCCATATCATAGACCATTTGAAATCAATCCTGAGAGCCCTGAGTAGACCATTATACCATAGGTCTACTGCCAGTTTTTGTTTTTGTTTTAGATAAAAGCACATAAAATCTTAAGGGATTGTGCCTTTAATACCAATAAAAGTCAATTTTGATTAGCTTAGCAGCAGTAACTCTGGGCTTTCTTGTCATAAAAGCTACCAAATTTCTGCCTACCACCTGCCAGTCACCGGCTGGTGGGAACATTTGCCTTCTAGAATCGATGTTGACAATTAGAGAAGTCAAAGGCTGAAGGAAATATGTTAGTCCCATTTATTCAAGGCACTACTCAACACACACAAGAGAAGGTACATTATTAAAATCTAGTTCCAACCGATTTAGTATCTTGTCATAGCCCTTCAGATATGGATTTTTTGATTCGTTGTTGAAAAAGAATGGAATTTAGTTAACACATTTAGGGACAATTTGTGCTTATAAACAGAGCCAATAAGATATAATGAATAGAAATCTGGCCTGGTAATCAGAAGGGTACAAGTTCAAGCCCAACCCTTGACATATATTTTCTCTCTGACTTTAAAGAAGTTCCTCAACTCCTCAGCACTCTATACCAGAGAGGTCAAACACATCCAGACCAGATTAAAATGTGTTCCTATCTAATATCTGATGTATTAATTAAAAAAGAAATAAATTAATATGTGATCTACAAGTCAAAAGAAGAGACTGTATGTATAGTTTAGTGGCCTCCATTTCTGTCTGGGTTTGACACTATTTCTCTAGGCAACTCATTAAAATACAGGGAAAAAGCTACAGGTCATTGGCAGAGGAGGCTTCCTCATCTGGAAGTTCACCATATTAATAAAATCATGGCTCATATCTGTATGCCTATAATTACATAATACTTTACAACCTTTGTTCATTATTTTCAAAGAAGACCAAAGATATCCCAATGCATGTTGTTTTGAATTGCCCAAGAATCAGATTTCAGTGAGGCAGAGTTGTTCAAATTCATCAGCCTAACTCTCTTCCAGAGTCACTGAAGTCTGTTAAAAGAAGATTTCTTAATCTCCCTCTGTCTCTTTAAGAGGCAGTAACAGAAAGTTTGGCCCTCTGTCTCTTTAAGAGAGCAACTATAAAGGAACAAATGAGTTAAGAAAGAGGGCTCCTTTCCTCTGGCTTCCCAGGGAGTAGGAGTTCTGTTTCAATCTCTCTCTCTCTCTCTCTCTCTCTCTCTCTCTCTCTCT
>NW_025368643.1:0-2755 GCF_016433145.1 Gracilinanus agilis | reverse complement strand
CATTTATATAATTATATATTATAAGCACATGTTTATATCATGTATTTATGTTATAATAATAATATATCAATATTGTAATAATATGCATATTATTTATGATTCTAAACATTATTGTTTATTATATTTTGTATTTACAAAAATAAATATAAATAAAGACTATCCCACTTGGTCACAAGACTCAGGTCAAATACAACAGAACATATTGTCTCTCTGCCCTATCAAATCTAAAGCACACATCCTTCTTCTCTGTGAGGAACTATTAGTTACAATCCTGCTGGGTGGCTTTAGTCAACTGTTTTCAGGGAACGTACTTTGAGGGGAGGGGGAGTTGTTTGGAAACGTGTTGGCCAGTGTCTATTGTGGCAAACAAAATATACATGGATCTATGATTTCTGTTAGCATGGGGAGCTCCCATTGTGGAAACTTCCTTTACCAGACTACAGAGTTGTCTGAAACAATATAGGGGTTAAACGACTTGCCCTGGGTCACAAACCTGGCATCCCAGGTGTAAATTCTTCTTGACTAAATCCACCACTCGTGTCTGTTTCCCCACAGCTGCCTCTATCAAAACAAAACAAAGCAAAACCAAGTATCTCTTCAAAATTCGCATTCATCATGATAGGTGCTTGCTAAATTATCATTGAGATGAAATGTTCAATTTGTTGCTAAATCTTGTCATTTCTACCTTTACAATATCTCTTTGTGTGTATGAGGTCCCTTTTTCCAGTAATATTTTATATTCCCCCGATCACATGTGGAAACAATTTTTACCAATCATTTTCTCACATTTCGAGTTCTGAATTCCCTCCCTCCCTCTCCTCCCCCTTTCTGAGATTATCAAGTAATTTGATAGAGGTTATACAACTTTCCAGTATCACTTATTTGTGTCTTCTTCTCTCTACTCATTAGCATCCTAGTTCAAGCCTTCATCACCTCTTACCTAGACTCTTGCGTTCCTCTCCCCAACCTGTATCTCTCCTCATTCCATTCCGTCTTCAACTCAATCACCAAAGTTGTTTCCCTAAAGAGTAAATCTGAGTGATTGCCCCCTCCTCTCAATAAGATCTGTTGGTCCTCTAGTACTTCCAGAATGAAATAAAAAGAGTTCTATTTGGCATTGAAAACTCTCAACAACTTGGCTTTCTGCCCTTCTTGCACTCCAAGCATTCTACAATCTAGCCACACTAGACTGCTTGTTATCCCTCTCTGAGAATATCTCATCTCCTATCTCCGTTCCTTTGTAGTGGCTGTGTCCCATGCCTGGAACACACTCTTCTCACTTCCTCTTCTTAGTTTCCCTGCTTTTAAGTTTTAACTTAAATTCCCACCATCTGTAGGACTTTGTTATTCTTCCTAGCTACTAGTGCCTTCCTCTCTGAGATCATGTTTCTATCTGCTATGTATAGCTTTTGTATGCATCTAGTTCTGTTCATCTTTTGTATTCTCCATAACAATATAAGCTCTTAGGGGCAGTTAGGTGGCTCAGTGGATTGACAGTCAGGCCTAGAGAGATGGGAAGTTTCTGGGTTTAACTCTGGTCTCAGAACCTTCCTAAGCTGTGGGACCCTAGGCAAGCCACTTAACCACTATCACCTAGCCCTTACTACCTTGGAACCAATACATAGTAATGATTCTAAGATGGAAGGTGAGCGTTTAAAAAAAGAATATAAGCTCTTGGAGCTTATCTTCTATTATTGAGGGACTGTGTTTTTTGTCTTGCTCTGTATCCCCAAATTTTAGCACAATGCTTGGGACATAGTAAGCCCTTACTCAATACTTGCTGATTGACTAACCAAGTCAATGAATGAAGGTTCACACTTTTTTCAATTTAACCCATCCCATTGACACGAGAGTAGCTCATGTCTAGCTAGTATTCCCCTGAATTTAAAAAAATCGCTATGAAGACAGGAAAAAATGCTATTATTCCCATTTTACAGATGAGGATGCGGAGGCTTAGAAAGTTTGACCAAAATCATACTGCTAATACATGGCAGCTGCTGAGACTAGAAGTTAGGGCTTCTGAGTCCACGTCCAGGGTTTTTTCTGCCACAAATAGCACTTGAAATGATATAAAAATAGAACTTGTGACCTGAAGGGACTTTAAGGGATCATCTTTTAGTCCACCTCCCATCCCTACCCCAAACCCTTTTTACTTAACCTCTATCTTGCTGTTCCATGCCTGTATCTCTAAGTCATGGGGGATAATTTTCTGCCTTCCACTTAGTAGAGGAGATCATAGGAGATCATTTGATCTGCTCCTATAAGAGACCTTGGGGCCAATTAGTCCAAGAGGTAGAACCCTGGTCATGCAATGTTCAAGAACTCCACCTTGGCATAGGAAATTATATACTGAGGTGATTCATCAGTTGTTAATATTTCCACTGATAGAAATGAAAGAAATTTCTTCATTCTTTATTATAACATGTACATATCCCTATAAATAGATTGTAAATTGATTTCTTATAAATAATTTGGTGTGTGAGCAAGTGATTTTATTGCTCTGTAGCTGCTGGGTGATGAATGCTTAATATTTCCTAGAAATAACTTTTTTTTTTTTGCCATTTTCATCTCTTTCTGGTTACTGGGTCAGGAGGGAAGAATGAGCAATCATTGCCTTTATAGCTGCAAGGACTATCTTTATATCTGTCTTTATAATCTACAAGATTCAGGAGTCAGGGCTGAATCACTTAAAATAACCCGCTTTCATGTTTCCTTTCCTTTCCTTTCCTTTCCTTTCCTTTCCTTTCCTTTCCTT
>NW_025368642.1:0-2732 GCF_016433145.1 Gracilinanus agilis | reverse complement strand
CTTCCTTCCTTCCTTCCTTCCCCCTTCTTTCTTTCTTGATTTCCTCCCTCTCCCCTTCTCTTTCTTTCTCTCTCCCCACCTTTCTCTTCTCCTTTCCTTCTTTCTTATTGTCAGTGTCTAGTACAGTACTTTGAAGGTAATAGTTGCTTAAAAAATGCTTGCCAGATTGGACTGGAAATATAAAGGAAGCTGCTGTTTCAAGTCTTTAGTAAATCCTTATTAACAATTTGGGAATAATTTTCAAAATACTAACATCTCAAAACTTTTTAATATTGGAAGGATAGCTTTATGAAATTTCTAATATTCTCCTCTTCCAGAAAATTTCTATGAAAATAATTTTCCTTGGGACTTGAGCATAAAAACTTTTTTTTAAAAATATTTTTAAACCCTTAACTTCTGTGTATTAGTTCCTTGGTGGAAGAGTGGTAATGGTAGGCAATGGGGGTCAAGTGACTTGCCCAAGGTCACACAGCTGGGAAGTGTCTGAGGCCAGATTTGAACCTAGGACCTCCCGTCTCTAGGCCTAGCTCTCAATCCACTGAGCTACCCAGCTGCCCCAGAACTTTTTCCCTGTAACTAAAAGAAAAAATATTACTATAGTTCTGTGGCAGCATATATCGTGCTAATGTTTGTCCTTCTATCTGAGGTTTCCAATTTCTTCCTTCACCGGAGGTCCAAAATAGGTACTTGCTAAACCAACTGTCCCGTAATAAATATTTGGTCATATTTTAGCACATATGGAAAAATACAAATACAGAAATAAATATCAATTTCAGAATATAAACCTATTTCAAAGCAGTTAAAACCTCTCCAATGAAAAGGAAAAATAATAACAGTAAAAATTTTTGTTCATTATAGTTTAAAGTTGCACTTAGTTCTTTAATGTCACCCCAGGGATGACTAGTGAACACTACCATGATATGAAATACAGATGAAGTCACAGTGAGAAAAGATCTTTTCCTTACAAACCAAGCCTTTTCATTTTGACAAAGCAGATGTCCCAGTAAAAGCCATTTTGTTCTCCCTAGGACCTTGTAAAGGAAATAAATTTAGCTTAAAATACAGTTTCTCTTACCGTCAAATGATTCTGTGGAACATGCATGATCGGGGGTGCAGGCAGAGAGGATATATAAGACCTAAAATAAGTAAGACAACCATCCCTGAAAACCGAATCAACGCCTAAGACCAACATGGTGTAGTCAAACCAGCCATTTTAGACAAGATCTGGACTTCTGGCTAAGTGTGACACACTGAGTCAGAGACAGACATCCTTCTGTGGTTATTTGCTTCCTGTCTGATTAATTCGTTGTTTGTTCCTTCCTCCTTTACTACAAACTACTGTGCAGAAAATGTCACTGAATTGGTTTGTCTTAAGAAAAAAAAGAAACATTTCAAAAGTCTCTCCTCTCTACAGCCTTTACATCTATCAATTCCAGTGACCCAAATGCACCCCTGTGCTATGAATGGGCTCAACTTTTTCATTAAGTATTGAATAATAAAAAATAATAGTCACAGCTCTTGAGATTCCTTTCAGGGAAGTCTGTTTGAAAATGTTTCTCTTGATGTGGATTATTCATTTTAGTAACTAGACAATTGCCAAAGGAATAAAATATTTAATTTCATGAATAATTAAAGTGCTCCTTGGTCCTACAAGGGGATGTAAAACCTAAGAAACAGACCAACTCATCCCTAAACATGCCAGGTACAGAGAGCTACATTTAGGAATTACCAGTTTAGAGCTAGAAGAAAATTTAGAGAACATGTAGGCCAACCCACTCATTTGACAGATAAGGAAATTTAAAGTTCAGAAGTGATATGGGAAGTAAGTTGCAGAACCATAATTCGAACCTGGTTTCCCTGACTCCAAGTCCAAAGTGCATCCCAGGGCATCCCAAGAGAGGAGGTGGTGAGTAGGAAGGAGATAGGAAACTCTAGGGCAGGCAATGAAAAGACAAGGTATTTTGAAATATAAAACTTGTGCTCATATTTATACATTTTACATGCATGTTTTTGGGTATAATCAGACACTAAGAAAGTCAGCTGCATAGCCATAGTGAAAGAGAGCAAAAGTAGATTTTGTTTATTTTCACTGTCAGTCAGAAAGGCTTTATTTGGTATTGTTCCAGGATTAGTTGCTAAACAAACAATATACCTACTTAGAGATATTTGAGAAAAAGTGCAGAAATGAAGAGAACGAATGGAGAAAAATCATGTCTGTCACTATTTAGAGACTAGAAAAGGGAATCAAAGTAGAAAATGAGAACATAAATATGGAACACGGGGAAAACAACTTTAAAATGCTGGTGAAATTTTCCTCTGACCCATCTGTGGGATTTATAGTTCAAATCTGCTATAAATGTCCTTTGGCTTTGTGAGAACAAATTCACTCATGAGGAAGAAAGGCCTAGTTCCCTAATGGAGTAAAACCCTGAAGCAAATGAGTTAGGGTAAATTCCCATAATTCCCCTGTTAGATAGTCAACCAATAGTAAGTAATCTTGGGGATCATCATTTAAATTCTCTGGGCTCTTACTTCTTCTCTGTAAAATGAAAGAGGGTGGAGTAGATGATCTGTTTTAGTTCTAAATCTATGATCTATCTGAAGAATATGATGAAAATTTCCCTTTAAGTTTACTATTTTATTCTAAAAATCTACAAGGATGGCTTTGCCAAAATCCCTTTGATATATCACTAATATAATACGATATGATATGATATGATATAATATAATAT
>NW_025368641.1:0-1431 GCF_016433145.1 Gracilinanus agilis | reverse complement strand
ATAATAACATTCTTAAAAGAAAGCATAAAATGGTTTTAAAATTAAGATATAAACTGAATTGATGGAAATGCTGGTATAGGTGGGAAGACACATTTTGATTCCAAATAAAGAAAAACTTTTCTAATAATGCTACTGTAGAAAAAATGTAATAGACAACTTTGGGAGGGAGTAGAATGGACCTCAACTGAAAGGTTGAGACTGAGGCTTGAATGTCCTCTTTAGAGGTTATAAATAGGAAGTTGGATTATGATAACTTCCATGCTCTCTCAGCCTCCCCAAAATCCAGGACCACAGAAATAGTGATTGTCCTTAGCCAAGTACATTAACCACCTGACTTTTTATCTTGTTCAGCTTAATAGATTAGGAATACTTCCTCTCTTACGTGATGGAAGAAAACGCTTGGCAGAAGGGCATTCAGGGTTTGGTTTTAAGGATAATTAGACAAAACTGTTAAATAAACAATTAGGCCATTCTTTTCTGATTCTGGACTCTATGATGATTCATAATGTAAGCTTCATGAGATTGCACTGGGTATTCTCTTTTTCCCCACCACCATGGAAACTTCTTGCTGCCTGTGAAGATCCAGGAAGGTTTTCTCCAATCTACCTGTGGGTGCTAAGAGGCTCAGTAATTATTCTCTTTCTGTCTGATATGTTATTACCTGTATTTTTCTTTCTGATAGATCCAAGTTGCTACCCAGATAAAAGTCTGGGGTGGTGGATTCTCTCTCCTTTATTACTCCTACTCCATCATCTCCTTTAAACAAAATCAGACTCACCCACTTTTGTTGTATACTAACTAAATGCAGTTCCTTTCTGGCTTACTAGAGAAACAAATGTTTATGCTGCAAAAGAAGCCATTTGGGAATCATCCCTTGAGGCAAAGACTATCATAGATAGAAAAGCTCCTAAATCCTCCAGTGCCCGAAAGTCTGAAGCTAGGTGGCATGGACATGCTCCAATTAACTTGGGATCATAGGATGACAGTTTTAAAAGTGGAAGAAACCTTAAAGGTCCTCCAGTACAACCATTCATTTTGCAGATGAGAAATCCATAGCACAGAGATAATAAATTATTTATCTAGGGTCATACAGTTAATGGTTAGAAAAGGATAGATTAGTAGATGCCTTGGTGCCTGAGACCTATGATAAATTGAAGTTCTTAATTAGGCAATTGATTCTTAGGCTTAAAAATAGTCCATCAAGAAAATATGTTTTGCAAGATAATGCATGTATAACCCAGATTGAATCACCTTCCAGCACATGGAAGGGGAAGGGAGGGAGAGAAGGAGATAGTTCAATCATATAACTTGGGAAAACTTCTGTGGAAATTTGTTATTACATGCAATTGGCGATACACACACACACACACACACACACACACACACACACACACACACACACACACATATATATATATATATGTATATATA
>NW_025368640.1:0-1055 GCF_016433145.1 Gracilinanus agilis | reverse complement strand
TTTTTAATCATATCTATTTTTACTTTGGCTTTGTCAGAAATCATAATGGCCACTCCTGCCTTCTTTTTCTCATTTATGTTGTTTTTTAGTTCGTTTTGACTGAATTAAATGTAGTGGTATACATGGAAGGGAATAATAATGTATGTAATATGTATTAAGGCTGGAAAAATAGCTTAGTATCAGGTTGTGAAGGGAGCCACTGGAATTTACTGGTGGGGAATAACAGGTCAGACCTATAGTTAAGGAAAATTACTTTAGCATCTGAGTGGAGGGTATACTGGAATTGGGTGAGCTTTGAGAAAGGGATTATCAATTAGGAGGCTATTGAAGTGGTAAGAGGTTGAATTAGGGTGGTGGTTATAGAGAATAGAGAAGGAGACAGACTCCAAAGAGTCTTGTGAAGGGACAGCCTTTTACACAATTATCCCTCAGTGGTCGGATCTCAGCAGACTGGCTCAGATGGTACCAATAGAAGATTTAAGGACACTCAAGATGTATTAAATAAGGGGGCAGCTGGATGGCTCAGTGGATTGAGAGCTAGGCCTAGAGACAGGAGGTCCTAGGTTCAAATCTGACCTCAGACACTTCCCAGCTATGTGACCCTGGGCAAGTCACTTAACCCCCATTGCCTAGCCCTGTAACAAATAAAAAAAATTAATATAGAATGATATATATATAAAAGATATTAGGGTTTAAAAAAAAGATGTATTAAATAAGTGAGGGATGAAGAACCTCTCACTCTACAGTGGATGTTAGATTGTCTCCAACTCTAGGACTCCTTGGACAGCCTTCTTGCCAAGACCTCTATGCCTTCATTAAAGGAAGATCGAGGCCTCTAATGAAAATGAATTCCAGTCATTGTGGAATTAGGACACTCAAGAGAGCCCATGGTTTAGTTAATTTTTTTTCTTATGGTTCACTATAGGAACTCTATTGTTCTTTGTGCCTAAAATCTGGGGCAAGGTAATATTATGATTGAAATGTTTATGAAAGTTCATAAGCCAATGGCATTTAGAAGGAAGGAAGGAAGGAAGGAAGGAAGGAAGGAAGGAAGG
>NW_025368639.1:0-1557 GCF_016433145.1 Gracilinanus agilis | reverse complement strand
GGAAAGAAAGGAAGGAAGGAAGGAAGAAAGGAAGGAAGGAAGGAAGGTTTTGATAGAATATTAGAATATATACTTGTTTCCTTTATAAACACTCACATAAGTTTGGATGGAGGCAATAATCTCTTATCTCGAGACATAATCCATTTAATACTTCATCAGGACTGACTAATTTTTTTTTTTAATTCAACCATTGTTTATCCAGTGTTTGCTAAGCATTAAGTATCTTCTTAGGCACCATGGTGGAAACAAAGATGGATAAGAGATGGTGCTTGTATGAAGAAGTATGTCCTGGAGTTTATAGTCTTTTAGATAGAGTGACATGATGAGTGATGAGAAACTTGGCAAGTCTTGTTGGCCAGTGACCAACAATCCGCTAAAGGGCATCCTTTGTAGTCTGCTTCATCTTTCAGCCTGACCAAATGCTTGGGGGTGATGAGGCATGATGATGACAGCTTGGTTAAGGCTCCTATCTACAAATTCCTTAAATTCAACTAAGTTAAATATAGACTTGTTGTTAGAAATAATAGGGTTTGACAATCTCTAAGTTGTGAATCAGTGGCCCAGAGCTGTTATTGCTGTAGCAGAGGTTGGAGATGGAACTTCGAAGACTTTGAGACATGTGGTAACATTCCAACATAAAATCAATATTTGTCCCTCCTCCTCCTTGGTGGGAGGCACTCTTCAGGCATGCAGCATGTAAAGGGGGGAGGAATGGTGCCTCTGTGCAAATCACTTAAACTCTTTGTGTTTTACTTTCTTCATCTGTCAAATGAAGGGATTGGACTCTGAGATCTCTTTCAGCTCCAAGTCTCCATTCTGATGTTGACTATTAGAAATTGGTCTTCATGTTATGCCTAAACTTTCCTCTTCACAACTGCTACCATTACTTTTTACCTTCTGAGGCCAAGCTGAACAAGGCTAATCCCACTTTTGTGCTCCAGTCCTACATCTAACCAAAGACATCTATATTATATCCTTGATAAATCTTTCCTTTTCCATGCAAAAGATTTTCTCCATTCTTTCAGCAATTCCGCATTTGTAACATTTGCTAGTTTTTTTTTAATTTGTTTTAAATCAATCTGGTATTATCTCTAGTATTTGCCCAAGCTTTTTAGTTCAGAACTGAACACCAAAATCGAGATGCAGTATGACAAGAGAGAAGTATAATGGGACTTTTTGGTTCAGTATCTGACTCTTTATGAACCCATCACCATACTTTCCATGGTGTTTTCATGGCAAAGATGGTGGAGTGGTTTTGTCATTTCCCTTTCCAGTAGATTAAGATAAACAGAGGTTAAGTAAATTGCAAAGGATCACATAGCTAGTGAGAGTCTGACTGGATTTGAATTTAGGTTTTCTTGATACTAAGCCACGTAACTTACGATGTGGACTTATTTCTGGACTCTATGTCTCTTCTAATATTGGCTAAGACTTTATTAGTGTTCTCAGCTGTTATATCCCACTATTGATTTGTACTGAGGTTGTAGTCCACAAAAAATTCCTATTAAAAATACACCACATGGGGGCAGCTGGATGGCTCAGTGGATTGAGAGTCAG
>NW_025368638.1:0-4146 GCF_016433145.1 Gracilinanus agilis | reverse complement strand
ATATATATATATATACACATATATTGAGTATGGTCCATTATATATATGTAGATAGATAGATAGATAGATAGATAGATAGATAGATAGATAGATAGATAGATGAAGTATATGGGGAATATAGGGAAGGCCTAGTACCTCTGGAATGAGGGCTTGCCAAACTCTTTTAAGAGCTGCTCATGTATCTTTGTTATCCGCCCCTCATCCAAACTATCACAGATGGCTCCAAGAAGCTGTAGCATGTGAAGTGGTCACATCCTGGTAAAACTGTCTAGGCAGATGAGCCAAACCAGGATGAAGGTAAACACCAGGCTTCAAACCTTGGTGAGTAATGGGGGGATGTCTACTCCCAAGCATGGGAAGATTTCTCCAAGCACAATAGAGGGATGAGAGAAATTGGTTCCAATGGCCACAAAAGCAGAAGAATCATTTCCACGAGGCTATTCAGTGCCTTTCATATGTTGATTATTTTCTATTTATCTTATTTTTATGTGGCTTTTTTTCCCTGCATACTATCTACTCCATTAGACTAAGTTCTTTGAGAGCAGAGATTATCTTTGTAGCCCTAGTACACAGAAGTTCTGGCCACATCATATGTATTAAATAAGGGCTTTTTGATTGATTGACCACCTAAGATAGTTAACATTCATTCACAGTTCACAATACAGAGAAGCCTACATTAGGTGAAACATTTATGGTATAAATCAAAAGAGTTCAGAGAAAACACATATTCAGTAGTCAGGGAGGATTCATGATGGAATTGGAACCCAAGATGAGCTATAAAAAGGAGTGGAATTTTAAATAGGAAAAGGGAAGGGAGGGTTCACAAAATTTCTTCCTTCCTTCCTTCTTCCTTCCTCCTTCCTTGTTTCCTTTATTCCTCATTCCTTTCTTGCCCTTTTTTCTCTTTCTCTCCCCTATTCTACATTTTGAAATGTATACACCTGATTAGAAGCTTTCCTATTTCATACAATATAAGATCAATATCAGGAAGAGACCTGAGAAATCACGTAGGCCAATCATCTTATTTTGCAGAAGAGGAATATTAAGTGACATAACACCCAAAGAGTATGTAGCATATCCTTCTCAAGTGTCAGTAAATCACATTAAGGGGGAAAATGTTATAAGTAACAATAGTAGATTTATGTTTATATTCATTTCCCTACTAAAATGATTATAGTTCGTCCTAATCTATATATCTTCAGTAGAGTATTAGCTGAAGAAAAACCATAAAGCAGAACAAACTCCTTTTGAAATTCCATGCTTCACAAAATACAGAAGGGACTAAAAGCTTCCTTTCATTATTTGAAACTTTTTTGGAGAAATATCAGTTTCAATAGTTATTAGCTTGACCAGAACAAATTTTCAGAAAAATAATATTGCAAGTCTTTATACAGACTCATAGCCATATATCAAATAACCCAATCATTGACCAGTGACTTTGAGTTGTGAGGAGGGGAATAGGAATTAGCACTTGGAAATATTTTGCCTTTGGCACATGCACATTTGTATGTGAAAATGAAAGGCCATAGGAATACTGATGAAATTATAGTCCATTCAGAAAGAGAATGTCCATACACATTAGCTTATCATAGAAACAGTAAAACCTAGCATCCTTAAACTAAAATTCCTAGTTTACTGAAATAAAGAAAAAGTGTATCTGTTTATAGCGAATGACAAAAGATGAAATTAATGTTTTTTTATTCCCTGTTCCAAAACCTACAAAAATATGAGTAAATTTCCTCCTACCTTGAAAGTTAAATTTTTCCATGGATTTGAGCTAATGGAAGTGTTAAGTCCACAAGTAAAAAATATAGACTCATTGTTATAAATAATCACCTTTATTTATTAACTGATTATTTCCCATCCTGTGTGGTAAGGAAGAGATTTAGTTTTACTCTAATTTGGGCCAGTTTTATGGAACTATTTACCAACAGAAAGCTCCCTTTTATAGTTATTCTCTCTTAAATAAAATAAAAAAGCCATTTTATTGCCAAAAAAGAGAGGAGGATGGTGAGAGAGAGCAGAAGGGAAGAAGAAACATAGAGACAGATAGAAACAGAGTCTAAGAGAAAGAAAAGGAAGAAAGAAAAAAAAGACAGAGTAAAAGAGACAGAGACAGAGAATGAGTGACAGAAAAAAAGGAAGAAGGAGGGGTAGAGACAGAATGAGAGAAAAGAGAAAGAGAGGGACAGAAACAGAGAGAGAATAAAAGATACTAAGGATTAAGGAAGAGACAGTAACAATTGAATTCTTGAGAGGTAATATTTCTTAATTTTTAAGTTAGTTCATTCTTCAAGAAAATCTAAATGAGCCATTTAAAAATTTTTTATTTTAAACCTTTAACTTCTGTGTATTGGCTCCTAGTTAGAAGAGTGGTAAGGTTGGACAATGGGGGTCAAGTGACTTGCCCAGGGTCACACAGCTAAATGAGCCATTTGACACCCACCATAATCACGACAGATGCCAATGAGCTAGAGCAGGGCAAAAAGAGACCTGGTGAGCAACTGGGCAAGAGAATGAATATGATGAATGAAAGGGGCAAGAGGTGGAAAATCTCTGGTGTGCCATCTTACACACCCCCTTGACCTCATCCTTCAGTCCTTCTCCTCGACCTTCCAAGACATCTCTGATTAGTAAATAGCCATCCTATCAAAGAGATGGACTTTGAGACTGTATATCCTCCCTCTTTTACACATGGAGAGAAGTGCCTTTGTTGACATCAAGAGGATGCCAGCATGTTCAACATGATTGCCAAGCACATGGCAACTAGAGCTTATTGGCTTCTTTTACCTGAGGAAGTTCTTGTTTATCGATAAACAAAGAGCAGGTCTTCACCTTGCCTATAACAAAAGCATCTGAATACATTTTTTCTACTATATAATATTCATGTGACCTTCTATAGATCCCTTAACTTTTCCAGGCCACTCTTTTCTTTTTCATTCATAAAAGGAGGTATTGGGTTAGATGAGCTTCAGAGTCATTGATAACTATTAATTCTTGTACTTGAGATAATGAGCAAAACTAAGATGGTGCCTACAGCCCAAAAGGCTTCCTTCTGAATATAGTCCTGGTCTCCAAACTGAGGATGAGCACCTGAGGAGAGATCGGTGGGGGAGGACAAAGCTTGGAAGAAAGAAAAGTTCTGCAGCATGAGAGGCATAAAAATTCCTCAGAAACCATGATCCTCCTTTAGGATTCTTTCATCTTTCATCTTGCCCAAAATGAAGGACCTACTCTGGGTCCCCACCTCCCTGGAAATTTGTTCCCCTCACTATACATTCAACCCTATTCACTTGCTTAATCCCCGATGGGGAACCTTAAGGACATGGAACATGCCAATCTTAAATTGCCCCCTCTCCCAAATGATGAGGTTTACTTTGAGGTAGGCACTGAATATCTACCATTGATGGCAGTGAAGAAACTAGAGCATTGGACCAGACCAGGGTTGGAACTTCCTCCAGATACAAGGTTGAAATCCTCTACCTTTACCTTTTCCCTCTCTCTCCACCTTAACTGAAGAATCCTGGCAAACAAGTACCATGCTTTCCCCTATAAAAACTTCATCCAGGGGCAGCTGGGTGGCTCAGTGGATTGAGAGCCAGGCCTAGAGATGGGAGGTCCTAGGTTCAAACCCGGCCTCAGCCACTTCCTACCTATGTGACCCTGGGCAAGTCACTTAACCCCCATTACCAAACCTTACCACTCTTCTGCCTTGGAGCCAATACAGAGGATTGACTCCAAGATGGAAGGTAAGGGTTTAAGTTAAAAAACAAATAGGTAAATAAATAAATAAAACTTATCCCACTTTAAACTAATTCTTTCATCAAAGCTACCACTTTTCACAAACAAGATTGGTCCCCAGCTCATCTCCCAGATACTCTTCTGGTTTAACGTAAAGGACTTTCTATGTAATTCTAGTTATAGCACTCCCTGGGGTACTTTCTGGCTCTCAATCTCTGATCCCATTACTTTTAAAAAGAAGAATATTCAATAAATTTGTGTTTTGCATAATTATTAAAGGATTATGCATATACAAACATGCATGCTTACTTTTGGACATATATATGTTTATAAATATATATGCATATATATATTTGTAATATATATTATTATACTGTATATATATATATTTATATACTATGTACT
>NW_025368637.1:0-2178 GCF_016433145.1 Gracilinanus agilis | reverse complement strand
TAGCCACATTCAGAGGAAGAACTGTGGGAGTAGAAACACAGAAGAAAAACAACTGCTTCAGCACATGGGCTGATGGGAATATTATTGAGGATGTAGACACTAAATGATAACTCTAGTCCAACTATAAAAAATATGGAATTAGATCTTAATCAATGATACATGTAAAACCCAGTGAATTGTGCATTGGCTATGGGAAGTAGGGACTTGGGGGAGAGAGAAAGAACATAAAACATGTAACTACGGGAAAATATAAACAAACAAACAAACAAACAAATAAATAAATAAATAGAAAAAAATAATAAAAGAAAAGAAAAAGATAAAAGTTCATGTACATTAGAAATAGCTCTGTTGCTGCTGCTGCTACTGCTGCTGCTGCTGCTATTACTACTGTTGCTGATGCTACTACTATTACTACTGCTACTGCTGCTGCTATTACTACTACTACTACCACAACTATTACTGAAGAAAAATGAGAATTAGGATTTCAATATACATCTAAAGTGTTTCAAACTTCAAGAGTCCTAGTAATTGAAAAAAAATTGTCATTTTAGTAGAAAGATAATTCATCATTATTTTAGATTTGTACATATAAAAACAGTAAAACATAATAATAAAAAACAATAAAGAATTAAATAATAACTAGGATGATGTAGACCAGAGTTCAAAACCCACATCATTTTTTATCAGTTGTATGATAATGATAATATTAATTAAATTAAATAGGTATGCCTCAGTTCTCCATTTAAAAATTAATGGATGGATCTATATGGTCTCTAAGAGGTATGCATATTCTAAACATATGCTATTATTATCTCTTTTTTCTCTTATATTTCAAAGGCCACATTCAAATTGAGGTCTTAGTTTTGAAAATATTTCTCTATCATGTAAACTATGGATAGCATGAAGTCCCTTAATTTAGAGATATTACATAGTATAAGGACAAACAGCCCAACATTTGCCAATGGTTTCCAAGAGCACTGCTACAACATTGTGAACAAGATTCAGTTCAAAAACAGTAAGAAAAAGAAAACAATCTTTTTAATTTATTACAACATTGCACCAATGTTTTGGCAATGACATGTCCTGCGCTCCAGAGCCACTTCCCTAGTTAGCACTTGGAAATTTCATATTGGATGTCATTCAGTTATCTTGAAGGCAACATGTCCAAAACAACTTCTTATTTTTCCTCTCTTCTTCTTAAGTTACCTCTTCCACTTGAGGACATCACAATTCTTTTAGCCATTTAGACTTGCAACTTCAGGGTCAGCCTCCATTCCTCAACTGAACTCACACTATATTCAATCTGTCTTTAAATTCTATTGGCTTTTTTTTAAAACTCTTGTACTTCAGTGTATTGTCTCATAGGTGGAAGAGGGGTAAGGGTGGGCAATGGAGGTCAAGTGACTTGCCCAGGGTCACACAGCTGGGAAGTGGCTGAGGCCGGGTTTGAACCTAGGACCTCCTGTCTCTAGGCCTGACTCTCACTCCACTGAGCTACCCAGCTGCCCCTCTATTGGCTTTTAATTAATAATATCTCTCCTATACTTTATCTTCTCTGAATTTCTATAGTCACAACATTTGGCAAGGCTCTCACTACCTTTTATCTTGTAACCATCTCTTTAACTCAGTTTCTCCTCAATCAAATCCTTACTTCATACAGCTGCCAAAGTGATTTTCTAACAACATAATGGTGACTGTAGGACTATCTCACTAAACATTAAAGCTTCTATTGCATACAAGATGTAGCATAGTCTAGTTTCTCTGACTTGGAAACCTCATTACAACCTTTTTTCTTTCTTTTTTCTATTTTGCCAGGACTCTAATACTTTACTCCATTCATAGACTCAACTCTTTACAATATTGGCCCACTTATCACTCATCAAATACTATTTTCTGTTCCTGTGACTTTGTAATGGCTTTCTCCTGTTCTTGGCATGCTGTACCCATTGGCACTACCCTCCCTCTTTGTATCTCTGGTTTTATGACTCAGCTCAAATTCTCCTCTAGTACATGGAATCAAGGACAATTGCCCTTGTCACATTGGGGAATGTGACTGGGTACATGTGATGTTGGGTAAGTGGCTAACTTCTCAGTGGCCTTCCAGACTGCTGCTCTCTAGGAAATGTAGCACATGAAGTATAAACTCACTTTGGTAGAGTTCTCTCTCTCTCTCTCTCT
>NW_025368636.1:0-3246 GCF_016433145.1 Gracilinanus agilis | reverse complement strand
GAGAGAGAGAGAAGAATTCCCAGG
Source organism: Gracilinanus agilis (assembly GCF_016433145.1). Lineage (NCBI taxonomy): Eukaryota > Metazoa > Chordata > Mammalia > Didelphimorphia > Didelphidae > Gracilinanus > Gracilinanus agilis. Next base: position 3,222 of record NW_025368636.1, on the reverse strand, counting down.
AGTTTGGAAATTACATCCACATTTAGAGAATGGGAGATAGATGGTGACCTAGCAAAGGAGGCTAACGAGTAGCAGGCAGGCAGGTAAGAGGAGAACTAAGAAACAGCAGTATCCAAGAGGAAAGGGCATTCCAACATGTCAAATACTGTGGAGAGGTCTAAAAGACCGTCTCCTTCAAAGGAGCTGTGGGCCACACCACACAGCTGTGAGAGAGGAAAATGGCCAAGTTAGACAAGAACAGCTTTTCTTCCCTTTCTCCCTGCTAAGTAAGGTCCTGAACTTCCCTGAAGGACTGGGCAGTTCAAGCAGAGAAAAGAGGTATGCTTGGCCAGAGAGAGTCTGTTCCTCTACCCAGAGACCAAACCTTCCCTCTATCTCACCTTTATTTAAACAAGCTACTCACCTAATATCCATGAAGTCAAGAGTATTGAGAAAGAATTCACTAATGCCTCTCTGGATGCTGCAGAGATTGCTGCCTATTTGGTAATTAAGATTTTGTAAAAAGCTGTGAGTGTCCTGGAAGTAGTAAGCTAATAATGAAGCTACTTTTTGGTTATTCCTACTTTTTTACATAAGCTTCAGTTAAAGAGAATACAGATAACTATACTAATTAGAAGTACAATGTATTGAAAAAACAAGACATTTACTGATCTTCTTGGTTTAGGCAAGGAAAACATACCTTAGGCGAATGATAAGATTAATAACTGATATCTATGTGATACTTTACTATTAGAAAGGGTTTTTCAGTTGATCCTCACAACAATCCTTTGAGGTAAATAGTGAAAATGCTATTTCCTCCTACTTTACAGATGAAGAAACTGAAGCATATAAAAGTTAGGTGACTTGCCTGAGTCATGCTGCTATTAAGCAGTGATGCCTGGCCTGGAACCCAGGTCTTCTGACTTTAAATATAATGCTTTTTTGATAATACCAACAGCTTTAAAAAATATGGTTGACAATTTTCATACCCCATGCTTCAATGGAGATGGATCAGATGATAAGAAAATGGATGTTTTCTGATCAACTGGGAAAGTATATCTAGGTCTCTTATATTACATTGACATTTCTGTTGGTTAATCATTTTTCAGTCATATCCAGCTTTTCATGACCCCATTTGGGGTTTCCTTGGCAAAGATACTGTAATGGTTTGCCAGTTCCTTCTCTAGTCCATTTTATAGATGAGAAAAGTGAGGCAAACAGGGTTAAATGACTTACTCAAGGACATACAGATAGTAAGTGTCCAAGGCCAGATTTTAACTCTGGAAGAGGAGTCTTCCAGGCTCCAAGTTGAGCACTCTATCTATTTCACCATGTAGCTGCCCCTTAAAAATTGCCATGTGCCACAGTTAAAGAGATTAAACAGGATATGGAGTTCAGAAATGGAGCCCAAAGGAGTAACTCCTTGCCTGACTTCTTTCTTTAACTTAATTTTTTTTCAATTACATGTAGAAATTTTTTGATAATTATTATCTGATATTTTGGATTCAGAGATTCTCCCCTAACCCCCACCCCCCACCCCATCCTGAGGCGGTAGTATAATGAGGGCAGTTATCCGTGCCTAATTTCTAAGACATATGTAGTGTGAGATCAACTACTGCTACTCCAAGGAAGCAATACAAGGATTCATTGGATGCATTTAGCTCTAAAACTAACCAGCTTCCACAGTTACCATGTGTCCCTACTAGTAAACTTCCTCATTCCCTTGCCTTACATTTGGGACTAACTGTGGCCACATGATAGGTGAAAGGTACAAGTGCTGGAAGCATCTGTTTCTTGCAAATGTAAGCGTGAATTTAAAAAAAAGATTGAAAAAAATGTTCATTTTTTAGGAGTATTTTAAAAATGTGTCTTGGATACAAGATAAGTAATTCATTTCCATAGATGCCTCAAGGAGACCATAGAAAAATGCCATTTTGAAAGTAGTTCATTTTACTCCTGTGATCAAAAGGAGGGGCTCTCCACCATCTTTTCAAGTGAAATTTCTAGGACCTAAGAGGGGCTGATGCATACAGTACTAAATCATGACAGGTTTTACTGACAAAAGAACTTATAATTAAGAGTGTTAAAGGAAAAAATATTCTGCGGAGATTTCTGTATAACTTTCCTTGTCTATTGCCAAGGCTAAAAGGGTTCATATGTTGTACACTGGCAAAATCATTGTCTTGGGCTTGGGTTTGAATCCTGATTTTGCTATTGTGTGACCTTGGGGAAATCCCCTAGCTTCTCTGGGCCTCAATTTCCTCATCTATAAAATGAGAATGTTGTACTAGATGACCCCTGATATCCTTTCTGGCTTGAAAACTATGATCTTCTAAAATTAGAGGTTTCAAATATGGGCAGAGTCATCTGCAAAATGTCAGGTGGCACCAGTTTGTTGTTGAACCTAGGGCTGTGACTTTCCTTATCTTAAGAACACGCAGCCAACTCCCTCTCTGCCCTACCCATGGTCCAAGTCACATGAGAGAATGTGTTAGCCAAAGACTTTTCAAAAGATTGACTCTAATTACCCTTGCTGACAACCTTCAGCCTTCCAAGAAGGGGTCGGGCACTGGTCTGGGGAGTGGGGATGAAGGGGTTGGGTGGGTGGGTAGTGCTCAGATAATATACATAGCTTGTAATCACTAGAAGCCAAATTTGTCTAAATAAATTTACAGGTTTTTCTTGGAAAAAGAGATTTGAATCAGGATACGATAAGAGCAAAAGCAATAAATAAAGCAACAGTCAGGATCAACCAATCTGGGTAAGAAAGGGCTCCATCATTCTTTTGGCAAATATAAAGCAAAGCAAAGGGGAGGGAGTCAGGGAGAAGCCAACTGGACTTAAAAGGATATATGGGCAGTTCATCAATTCCACTGCCTTCTGAAAATCCAAGGTTTGGGAAAAGTCTCTTGGAAAGAAGTTCACATCAATTAGGATTGGTCTCATGTTGTATGTGTAGATGAGAGAATAACTGGCTGATGTGGGACTGGCATGTCAGACCTTTCTCAATCATTTTATAAGCGTTAGGAGTCTATTCAGGCTTGTCCACTTCAATCAGCCAACAAAGACAATGCCATCATATTTTAATCATAGCCTCATAGCAGTCCTTTATTGCTGCTTTCAGGGCTGACTGACTCTACATAGTGAGTGAGCTCTCAATAGTTTGTATTTGGTCAGTCAATGCAAATTAGTTTTCTTTTCCTTCCTTCCTTCCTTCCTTCCTTCCTTCCTTCCTTCCTTCCT
>NW_025368635.1:0-2521 GCF_016433145.1 Gracilinanus agilis | reverse complement strand
AGAATAGTCCAGGATCATCTTATTGATCAGAGGAGCTCAGTCTGTCCTGGGGATCATCATTCCAATCCTGCTGTTGCTCTGTACAAAGTCGTCCTGGGTCTGGAGGTGTCTTTTCCTATTGCTCCTCGTTCCAGCTCCCATCATGATCTGCTGCCCCTACTGTGAATAACATAAGACACAAGTTAGCCAACCGAGGTAATGAGTTGCAGTTAACACATCCTGACCATTAACTCTAATCAAATGATATTTACAAATATGAAACATCAAATGTCCAGGTGACATTCTTTTCTGGTCCAAATCTAGACTCAGTTTCCCCTCTCCTAGTCCATCCCTGGGGAGAGAGGGCTCAAACAGAAAACAATGTGCACAGAGTGTTCACAGCATTCAGCTCCCTTCTCAGAGCAGTCTGGTACCCAAAGGGATTTTTGTGTGTTTGTGTTGGAGAGGTGGATGGGCAGGGAATGGAGCCAGGCTCAGCTCCCATCAGCTCTGGCTAGAGCAGTAAGGATTGTCCTGAGCCCAGTCCCCACACCAGACTCTGTTGGTCACTGCCCCAAAGCCTCCCCAGGTAGCAACTCACAGCATCCTAGACTGCTTTCTGGCCCTCAGAAAGTCTTTGTTGGGCCCCTGCCAGAATTAGGGAAAAACACAGCTCTCAGCCCTGCCAGGCTGGCTCTGGGGAGGCTCCATCCTGGAGGCTGAACCTGAGCCAAGAGAGGGCCGGATTTGTAGCTGAGGAGCCCAGGCAGGGATCCCTGTGTGCTGCTTCGTGTGAGGATGGGGAGGTCCGGTCCAGGAAAGCGGACCCGGGACGGGGGCTGCTTCGGGAGGCCAAAGCTCTAAGATGAGGGATGGCTCTGCCTTTGGGGTCAACAGAACAGCCAGCAGGGACCTTCCTGTGCCTGGTGGGCCCCTGAGGTCCTTCTCCAAGCATGGGGTGAATTAGACTCCTTGAAGCAGCAGGGGGTGCTGTTGGCTAGTCCTGGACAGGCAGGGGGGCCTGAGGAGCTGGTGACATCAGGAGGATGAGCCCAGCTGGCTGGGACTGAGATTCCTCTGAGCCCTGTAATCATTCCTGTGGGACCTCCCAGCTGGGCAGGGCTGAGATTTCCCAAGACACCCCCCTGCCAAGAGAGAGGCCCAGGGGACCTGGGAGCCAGAGATAGGACCCAGGGTGGGGTGGAGGGGCCCAGGCTCAGGGCAGATTTGCATCTGGCCCCCACAGCCCTCCCAGACACCATCACAGGGTTTCAGGGAGAGGATAAGAGGGAGCAGGAAAGAGGCCATGCCAGCTGTGAGCTCTTTGGGGAGCTGAGCTCTGGGGACCCCCTGCACCATGGCCTGGCCTCTCGTCTGTGTGTCACTGCTCACCTTCTGCTCAGGTCAGGATGACTCCCAGACCTCCCCTTGACCTCCTCCTCCATCCCTGTTCTTGCCTCTCATGAGGATCTCAAAGCACCTCCTAGCTTTCTCCTTGTTCAGGGTCACTAATGAGTTTCTCTGTTTGCAGGCTCCCTCTCCCAGATGGTGCTGACTCAGCCTCCCTCTGCCTCTGCATCTCTGGGGAGCACAGTCAGACTCACCTGCACCCTGAACAGTGAATACAGTAATAGAGGTGCTTATTGGTACCAGCAGAGCCCAGGAAAGGCCCCTCGGTACCTCATGTGGGTTAACAGCGGTGGAGGTACAGGCAAGGCCGATGGGCTCCCTGAGCGCTTCTCAGCCTCCAGCTCTGGGAACAATCGATTCCTGTCCATCAGCAACGTCCAGGCTGAGGATGAAGCCGATTATTACTGTGGGAATGACTATAGCACTGGTGTTGGTTATGCTCATCCACAGTGATGCATTCAATGAGGAAGTGGGACAAAAACCTCCCCTGCCAGCCCAGGTGCAGCTTCATGCCTGGCCCCAGGCTGGCACATGCCCTCCCCTGGCTGGGGCGCCTCTTGGCTCTTTCTTTGTCTGTCTCTCCCTGTCTTGCTTTCTCTTTCAGCACAAGAAGTTCCAGGATGTTCCTAAGATCACACGTCCAGTAAGTGACAGAAATGGACCTTGAACCCTGCTCTTCTCTCTGTCCCAGGCTGGCTCTAAGGGATGGACATCAGGGGAGGCTCTAGCTGCTCCCTCACCTTTCCCTGTTTGACTGGTAGACAGCAGTGAGATCCTCAGACACCATCGTGGTCTTCGTTTCTACCCACCTCTAGAGAAAGAACTTTCTGAGTAGAAATGCAGATAAAAACATGGGATTTATCACTTCTTTATTTGGGCCCAAGATCTGGGGATATTGGTTTTATAAGACTTACAAAACTGAGTAATATGGAAATATCTTTTGCATGATAATACACATACTTATGGGGATGGGGGAGGAAAGAAGGAAGGGAGACAGCACAAATCATATAACTGGAAAACATGAGTAAATTTGTTTTTAAAAAGAAAACACAGGGGGCAGCTGGGTAGCTCAGTGGAATGAGAGTCAGGTCTAGAGACAGGAGGTCCTGGGTTCAAATCTGGCCTCAGCCAC
>NW_025368634.1:0-2337 GCF_016433145.1 Gracilinanus agilis | reverse complement strand
AAGGAAGGAAGGAAGGAAGGAAGAAAGAACATTTATTAAGAGTTCCATCATGTGCCAGGTACTATACTAAGCAAAATGGATACAAAGACAAGAAAACAAAACAGTTCCTATTCTTAAGGAATTTATTTTATGTTCAAACAAGGGAAAACAAAACATTAGGGGGAACTGGAAATTGGGAAGGATACACCTTGGGGGGGAGAATGCAGGTATAGAGATGTGGTAGTTTAGAGAGTGAATTGAACCTGGAATTGAAGAGCACATTCTTGGTGCCTCTGATGGAATGACACCATCTTGGATAGAGACTCCCCAATGTAGAGAAAGTCACAGGGCTAAGACAGTGCCCCCAGCCAATTCTCTAAGAACATAAGTTTTGTATTTGCATTGATGAATGGAATTTCTTCATGGGAGAAAAATATATTTGAGAAAAAAAGATGATATACTTCAACTTCTTGGTTCCAGAGCACCCCAGACTCCTCTACTCAACCCAGAGGTAAAGCCTGTCCTCCATCTTCTGTCTTCCAGTTGACTCTGGGCCTGACAAACTTCTGCCATAACAGGAATCCTGCATTTTTTTAATGAACTTTTCAAGCCCTTTAGAATATCCACAATCCTTCGGACTCAGATTGGGGAGGCTAGGAACCAGGGAGTGAAATCAGAATGAGAAGGAGGAAGAGAGGAGGAAGGTGATGTACTGAAAATACTTCTTTAAGGTTCTTTGTCTCCACCTGAGGAATGTATTGAGTAAGAGTACATGTTTGATATGTGAGATGTGGATACTAACACATCCTCCCAGGAAGAATGGCAGCATGACTACTCTAATCACAACCCTGTCCCCCTCGCTTTACCATTTCTCCTGTAGTTTATGCTCAAGGCGGGCAGGTTCTAGGCCCCAAAGTTAAAAAGAAACAAATCTCTCTACCAAAACTTATAAGGACTATAATTCTGATGATCCCTTGGGCTGAAATATTGAGTCACTAGGGAGAGTCAGGGTCCATAGGGCTGCTGGGAATTATGGTTTTCAAACAATCCTATCCCTTCTACAAGGACCAATATACTCACATACAAGCAACCCCTATCCCAAATCATAGATTTTGAATTGGAAGAGATGTCAGTCAATGCCTAGAATAAGAGATCCTAGAAGTGGCAGAATAGAATCTGTGACTAGTTGAGAATTGGAAGGAGAAGGCAGAATCACTATTTGCACAGGGACCAATGTCCAGAGTCCAGCAATGGGAGATAATCTTTCAAACAAATGCAAATAATTATCCAAGAGTGATTACCTGTTTCCAAGGTCTCAGACTTCCTTAGGGCCCAAGAATGTGTCCTATGCCTGCCTCTCCTGATGGTCAGTCTCTGGGGGCCCAGGAGATGTATCCTTCTGTGAATTCAGCCTTCATCTGAGCTATGAGCCAAAGACCAAAGACTTTTCCATTAGTGAATGTTTTCAGTCATCCAAAACATTATTTCTCTCCTTTAGCCTACTGGCCCACTTGGCTCTGCATCCCATGGGGGTTTGGAGAAAAATGGTAGATAAATGTGGCGGGGAGGTGGGCTGGGAATAGAGAACAAAGTAAAGAGTCTGAGAACTGGGAGACCCAGATTTTTACTCTGTAAGTTATTTCCCCTTTTTGGACCTCATTTGTCTCCCCTGAAAAATGAGAAAATTATGTAGAGAGACAATTGGGAAAATGGATGTTGAAAATTGTTGTATATAATTGTGAAAATAAGATACATATTTAAATCTATTATTTAATTATTTTTATGCCTATATAGATAAACTAATATATAAAGAATTAAAATATATTCTATAAATAACATATACTATAAACTCACACATATATAATATATACACAATATAGTATATATAAAATATACACATATTCACACACACATATGTATATAAGGACAGCATGGTGGATAGAAGGCTGGACTTAAAATCGGGAAGACTCAACTTCATGAATTCAAATCTGACCTCAGATACTTACTAACTGTGTGACCCTGGCTAAATCACTTCACCCTGTTTGCCTCAGTTTCTTCCTCTATAAAATGAACTGGAAAAGGAAATGGCAAACCATTTTAGTATCTCTGCCAAGAAAACCCCAAATGGCATCACAGAGAGTTGGACATGACTGAGGAAAAAAAAAAGAGGAAATATGTGTATAAGTGTATATTTTGTGTGTGTGTGTTTATTTTGCTTTTCAGTTGTGTCCAACTCTGTGATTCATTTGGGATTTTCTTGGCAAAAATAAAAATACTGGAGTGGTTTGCCCATTTCCTTTGTGTGTGTGTGTGTGGAGAGAGAGAGAGAGAGAGAGAGAGAGAGAGAGAGAGAGAGAG
>NW_025368633.1:0-1466 GCF_016433145.1 Gracilinanus agilis | reverse complement strand
CTCTCTCCCTCCATATCTATCTATCTATCTATCTATCTATCTATCTATCTATCTATCTATCTATCTATCTATCTATCTATGCATCTATGTATCTATGTATCTATCTGTCTGTCTATATGTCTATCTATTGTCTCCCTTATCCCTTAGGCAACTAACATTTATTAAGTATTTACTATGTGTCAGGCTCTGTACTAAATGCTGAGGTTAAGAAGAAAGTTAAAAACAAACTACAGCCCTTGCTCTCAAGGAGCTCACAATCTAATGGGGGGAGATAGAATGCAAAACAACTATGTACAAACAGGCTATGGACACCATAAATTGGGGGTAATCTCAGACAGAGGTCAGTGAGATTAAGGAGGACTGGTAAGGGCTATGTGCAGAAAATGGAACTTTACATGAGACTTGAAGGAAGCCAGGAAAACCAAGAGGCAGAGATGAGGAGGGAGAGAGTTCTGGAATGGGAGATGGAGTATGTTGTATGAGGAACAACAAGGAGTCCAGTGTCCCTGGATCAAAGCCAATGTGGAGGGCAATGACGTATAAGAAGCCTGGAAAGATAGAAATGGGCTAAATTATGAAGGACTTTGAAAACCAAACAGAGAATTTTATATCTGATCCTGGATGTTCATCAGAACATGGGGCTTCTTGAGATCGGGGACTGGTTTTACTTTTCCTTTGTATCCCCATTGCTTCGTAACCGGCACATAGAAGTGGTGAAGAAATGCACATTTTTGAAAATGACTTTCTACAGCAAAGCACATCTTTAGAGACACCCAATTTTAAAGGTGCTGAGAATATCACATCTCACTATTTATTTGAGCCAAAAGTAGAGATGCATATATTAATATCAATAAAAATTCTTTATAGATGCAAATCTAGAGATAAATTTGGCCAATGACCTGATTACCAACATCAGGGGAAACATAAAATAAAGAGACAGTACCCTTGCCATACTTGCTCTTCACCACTGTGGGGGATGTCCTATATAGAGTTTACTTTTTGTATCTATAATTCTTGACATACAGCAGGCACTTAGAAAATACTTGTTGGTTGTTCATCTGGTTTATCCCACCCACAGTGACTTATCTGGTATGAACAGTGGATGAGGGAAGTTTTTGTTGGGCATAGTTGTTACCAAGAGTGGAACAGAGGCGGGGGTGTGGTGGGGAATAGCTCCTGCTAGAGATGTTGTTTTATAAAATGACTAAATGGCTGGTAAAGAAATATGCTATTGTTGTAATGGGAGGAATTGAGGGAAAACAGAATAAAGCCTCGGTATTGCTCAGACTGCTAAATTGGCAAAGGAAATTATGTCTCTTCATCATATTGTCCTCAAGCAATCTGTGCTTCAGAAGTTTATGATATAGTCTTTGGAAATAGTGGAGGGTGGGGGTTAATTGACCAAATGAACTTTACTCTTAGGGGTCTCTCTCTCTCTCTCTCTCTCTCTCTCTCTCTCTCTCTCT
>NW_025368632.1:0-7892 GCF_016433145.1 Gracilinanus agilis | reverse complement strand
ATATATATATATATAGAGAGAGAGAGAGAGAGAGAGAGAGAGAGAGAGAGAGAGAGAGAGACATTTTGTCCTATACAGGTTTTCACTGTTCCCTCTAAGTATACTTCTTCTAGCTATTCTGATGATAATTACAATTTTTAAGAGTTATCAATATCATTTTTACTTATAGGAACACAAATCATTTGAACTTATTGGGTTCCAAAAAAAGTTTTGTTTTTTGTCTTTTGTTGTTCTTTTTTCCTTTTCTTAATTACCTTTTGGTGATTCTCTTGAGTTCTGTGTTTAGGCATCCGATTTTCGGTTTAAGTCTGGTCTTTTCTTTATGAACACTTGGAATTTTTTTTTATTAAATGAGCATACTTTTATTTTTATATTCTTCTCCTGGAAGAATATAGCCAATTTTGCTGGGTAATTAATTCTTGGTTGTAGATCCAGTTCCCTTGCCTTTCAGAATATCATATTCCATGCCTTCTGGTCTTTCAGTGTGGATGCAACCAGGTTCAGTGTTATCCTAACTATGGTTCCATGATATCTGAATGGTTTCTTCTTAGCAGTTTGTAGTATCTTTACCTTGGTCTGGCAGTTCTTGAAATTGACTATAACATTCCTGGGCATTGTCAATTGGGGATTAAATGCAGGAGGTGATCTGTGGATTCTTTCCATCTCCACTTTTCCCTCTGGTTCAAGAATGTTGGGCCAATTTTCTTGGATAATTTCCTATAGAATGATGTCCAGGCTTTTTCTTTTGTCGTGATTTTCCAGGAGTCCAATAATTCTTAAATTGTCTTGTCTGGATCTATTTTCCATGTCTGTGTTTTTATCAATGAGGCATTTCATATTTTCCTCAATTTTTTCATTCTTTTGATTTTGTTTTATAGATTCTTGCTGCCTTGTGAAATAATTTGCTTCTAATTGTTGGATTCTAATTTTTAAAGGCTCAATTTCATCCCTGGCTTTTTGGTCATTACTTTTTGGTCAGCCTTCTCCTTCTGGTCTGTATTTCTTTGTAAGTCATGTTTCACTTTCTTTGCCTCATTTTCAAGCTGGTCAATCCTGGCTTTCAAGATACTATTTTCTTGTTTTAGTTCATGTACCTCTGTTTCCAGATGACTTATTTTGCATTTTAAGCTCTTTTCCTAATTGTCTTCAGCCTCTCCTAATTGTTTTTTTGAATTGTGTTTTGAGTTCTTCCAAAGTCCAATTCACTGGAGTTCCTGAATTTTTGTTTGGTGTTCCTTGGTCCTCATCTGTTCCATTTGATCTTTGTTCATTATCTGGATAGAATCTGTCAATTGTAATTTCTTTTTTCTTTTTGTGTTGTTTACTCATATTTTTTTTCCTTCTCTCCCCACTGTCATTGACTGTAATCTTGCTCCTCTGTTTATTTGCTGGATCTGTGGGTTTTTGCTCTTCTGTCCTGAAGGGACTTCTTCTCTGCTCTGCTGATTGACTAGATTAGGCTGATGGAGTATTAAGGAGCCCTGAGGTCATATCTTCCCCAGCTGCAGCAGAAGCTGACAATATAGGTCAGGGGTCAGCAATGTATGGCTCTCGAGCCATATCTGGCTCTTTTGAGGGCCAGATATGGCTCTTTCTGCAGGAGCCATGAAGTCAATTTTTTTCAGGCGCTGTTACAGGAGTGCACACTGTGAGCACTGTACAGCTCTCACAAAATTACATTTTAAAAAATATGGTGTTTATGGCTCTCACGGCCAAAAAGGTTGCCAACCCCTGGTATTGGTGAAGGTGTGGAGGCTGAAGGGAGCTGGCCTTCCCTCCCTAGTATCTTAGTCAGCGGGAGACACAGGTCTCAGTGTACTCTATGGGGAGGGGTTTGGGAGGATGAGCTTCCCTGCCCTCTGAAGGCTTTTCATTTGCCCTATTCATAGACTAGATTAAGCCAGGGCAGAGCTGATCTGCAGAGCTAGATATGGCTGAGGCCGAAACGTCAAGCAGGTTTTGATGGAGGTCCAAGATGGAGAGTGGTGCCTGCAACCAAGTTGCTCTCCCCTCAGTGCCTCAGCTCCAGCTGCCTCCCTGCTGGTTATGGTCAGAGCCCTGAACCTAGCATAGCTGTGGCAGCAAGACACTCCCTCCAGGCTAGAGCCCTCTCCCTGAAAGTCTAGTGACCTCCCAATCTCAGCTCAGTAGCTGCAGGAGGGATCCTGGGATCCTCCTTCTTCCTTTTCCTTAAAGCCAAGAATTCAGGGTACTTTGTGTGTCTTTTAAGTTAAATTGAGCAGGATGGTCCCCAGCTGTGTCCTGTTGTTAGATTTGTTTTTCTGTCCCCTTGAAGCACTTTGTTTTTGATTGGTGTGGAAGGATTTTCACAGAGGGCTTGGCTTTTGCTGCTTCTAACCCTATTTAGCCTTTCTCAGCCTCAGTTTCTTTTTCTGTAAAAACTTGGAGATAATGTATTTAATATTTACCTCATGTTTGTTTTGAAAACCAAGTGAGATAACCCTATGTAAAGTATTTCATAAGACATAAATAATTATGTAAATATCAGTTACAAGCATGCCCTAATTAAGCTCATTATTTAGTCTTCGTCATGTCATAACTTGCTGTGTGTCCCCTTGTAACTTTAGACTTCGTTCATTATGCTTGGGTGTCATCATTATCCAATGTCCTGTTCTTGCTGTTAGCCCAGCTGACTCACCCAAAGTTTTGGGACAAGAATATCTAAGCCTGAGAAATATTGAAGGATTGCCAGGGAAGATAAAAAAGAAACAGGGAAGATGAAGAAATAATGAAAAGTCCTGTGCTGGAGTTGGGAGAAGGCTTTTGTTTTTTCTCCCAGGAAGTAGCTGAGCATTAATGAAGAATATTTTTTAGCATAAAGGAAAAAAGTATAACTTAGAGAAGGGAGGACCATGGCCAGTCTGTTCCACACTCCTCAAGTACAGAAAGGCAAAGGTGCTGGTGCATGGAAGGGAAGAAATTTGTTCTGCTTCACGTAAGGAGGCAATAGATTTGTTCCCTGGGATGTTATAGAAGGGGCAGACCATGCATGGCTCAATGGCAGGAGGCTTATTAGAACTGCCTATAGTAAAATGGCCAGAGAGCGTAAGGGCATTCCCCCTCACTACGCATCTTCAGATGAGAACTGGGTGCCCTACTGGGAAGGGCATTTTATTCAGAATTCAAAGACAAGGTGATTTCAGGGATGCTGACTAGCTCTTAAGGGTCTGGGATTGATTGATATTAACAGGAAACAAAAGGATGAACCTCAGACATCCTCAGGGTTTCATCCTCAATGGGCAGCTATAAAGAAATAATGGAAAAGTAGATAGCGTCCTGAATGATGGCCAGGCAAAGCAGGTAAAATGTGGATTTGTTTGTGAACTTAATGGAAAAGTGTTACAGGAAACACTGCTAACTCGGTGATCCCATGGAAAAGATAAAATGGGAAACAAAAGAAGAGGGCTGTTGCCTGGGATCCATCAAGCACAAAACCTCAAGCACCATTTGCCTGAAAGTACCCTCTTTCTGACCCATGGCCATTAGTGGGCCTAGAAGATGGGGAAATGGGGATGTGAGCCTGTTTCAGAAAGGCTGTTGTCGGGACCCCAAACCTTCCCAGGAGGATGGTCAGCAGCAGGAGATGGAGTCAGAGGGACAAAGGGATGAAGAAAGAGAGCCCTGATTTTCAGATCACAGATAAGAGAGAGGCTCAGCTAGCAGCTGCAGGCCAGTCTGCAGGGGGGCCTTAGATCAGACTCAATGAGGCCATTTTTCATGAGTGTGACTGAAAATGGTTTGCTTCGTGTTCAAGTCCTGGCCAAGTCGAGTGTCGCTGGAATAATGTCTTATTAATAGGGCTAACACTGTAATGCGTTTTTGATAGTCCTGTAGTTGCATCATCATATATCATGTCTGCCCTGGGGAAATGACTAGATGTCAGGCCTGAAGAAAACATGTACATTCACAATGTGGTTTACCAGGAAGGAGGAAGAAATAGTGACACTTGGAGAACCTACATAGTACCCAATTCCTGAACCACCAGTCCCTTGGCATTCCAAAGAGTTTGCTTCAAGCATTTATAGAACTACTGAACATTTAAGATAGGATCAAAGCAGGACAATTGTGGTGGGCTTCTATCATTCATGGAAAATATCGGGCAGATCATGGAATCTCAGGTGTGGAAGGGACTTCAGAGGTCATTTAACTTAATCTTTACCTCTAATAAGGAAATCCCCATTTTAACCTTCTTGACAAATGGAAGATACAGTAGGCCCTTCCTCTCTGCTCCCCTCATAATAGTCTCCAAGGAATAGCAAGATGCTTGGATCAAATGAGATATCATTTATAAAGTTCTTGGAACCGTAAAGGCCTATATGGAAAACTAGCTGTCATGTCCATTTGTCTCTGTGTGTTCATGTGTTGCCTTTCTGGGTGATCCTCCCAACTCATCCTGCTCGATTGGGTCCTGTGTGCATGTGGGATGGCTGTTAAAACATTCTGTGATGCTTCATTCCTGAGACTAGCCTGTTGGATGTCTTCCATGTGTTTTCCTGTCAGTAATGAGTCAGAGGACAAAAGTAACTTAAAGATTCAGAATATGCAGGAACCACCTAGGAAGATGCATACCCTCTGCCATGTGACCCTGTGGTACAATCTCACATAGATTCAGTAGTGCCAGCATGAAGACTGAATACAGATTGCAGTAAGAAGTGGATGGAATGCAGGAACCAATACAAGGAACCCTTTGGCCACTGCCAGACTGTTGATGTTGTCCCATTGACTGGTGTTGCTTCTCTTATTCTCTTCTTCACAATACTCTTTGGAAATCTGGCTTGGCCACTAAAAAGCTGTGCCTTAAACGAACAGATGTCTTTGCTCCATGACCAGCCAAAATTCTCTGAGGCTTAGCTTGGAAGCTTCATCTCTTCTGAGCAAGAAATGCTGAGGTCCAGGTGCGGAATTCTTTTGAACAAAGAACAAGATGACTCTCAAAAACTGTTGACTTTTAAGCTTCACCCTCATACCTCATCTTCATCCTACTATGAGGAGTGGGTCCCCTGGTCAGAGATCACACTCTACCTTATGTTAGATAACCCAAACCTTCATCAATTTGTATCATTGCAGACCAGGCTGGAGCCAAAGCAATGTCCGTCACTCCCATAAAGTCTGCTGTTCTTTTTCCCATTTTTCCTCTAATTGCCCATAAAAGTGAATGAGTGTAGAGTAGCTAGAGAAGCACTCTCTTTCCAGGCATTAAGGTCATCAATCCTGTTCATTGCTCTTGGAATTCCTGGCCTCTCTTTACCAAATGCTGTGATTCAAAGTCTAAGAAAAGTTTTTGCCACATCTTTTCATCACTGGTTGTGTAAAGATGATTCTCATTCATGGAGGAAATGGGCAAAATGTCTCTGAGGTCCTTTCTGATTCTAATTTTCTAGAATTCTTTGAATTGTCCATCCATCTCCTATTTTATGAATACACTGGATCCCAAGAAAGACCATTACTTTGGAGAGCTCCCACTGGTTTAGAAGCATTTTCCCTTTATTTTTATTATTTGAGTTGCCAAAGGTTTTTATAAGAAATCATTCACTAGTTTGCAAGTAATGACCTAGGAAGTGAAACAAGATGAATCCATCTTCAATATGACCCATATTAAAATACTTAAACATTGATCTGATTAACCTGTTTTTTTTCTTTTTTAGACTGAACAGTTCTATTTCCAATAACTGATATGTGTATAGAACAAGGTCATCTCCCCTCAACATTTTCCTATGTCTTCAACTTTCCTATATGGCTCCAAGAAAGGAATGGAATTAACAAGATGTAGTCTGACCAGGTCAGATTACATATAGTAGGTCTGTCCCTGCCTTGTTTGCCCCCACCATGCATCTGTTCGTGAAGTTAAAGATTACATTAACTTTGGTGACTGTTAAGTTGCTGTTATGTTATGGCTGTTGACTTACAACCAGCCTGAAGCCCCATATAATCTTCTAGACTGTTTTTCTCACTAATTGTTGACAAACAACTCTGGTTTATATCTATAAAAGGGAATTTTATACCTAATTAGAGAGCTTTATAATGTTTGTCTAATTGAAATTGACCTTAGAGGGAAGAAATAATCCTGGCTCATTGAGATCATTCCAATCACTTTCTTTTCTTTCATACTCTTCTTTTTAGATTTTTGTGATATTACTTTCTACTGGCTCTCCTCCTACTTATAATAACATTTTTTCCTCATTCTTCTTTGCTATATCTTCATCCAGGTCACAGCTATTAAGTCTTTGGTCTAGGCTCTCTTCTTTTCTCCCTGTACACTCCTTTATTTGGTGAGCTAATGAGTTCACAGATATTTAATGATCATTTCCATGCTAATAAATTTCAGATATACCTATTCTGTCCTGATCTCTCTGATGACCTGAAGGTTTTCATCTCCATCTATCTATTGGAGATTTTGAATGTGATATGCTGTAGACACCTTAAACTCATAATGTCCATAATGTAACTCAATATCTTTCCTCTTGAATTGCCAATTCTTAAGTACCCTATTGCAGTTGATGGCTCTACTATCCATCCATCCATTCTACCAGTCATTCAGGAGCTCAACCAAGATAAATAATCCCTGGTTTGTTGCTCTCACTCTCTATATGCCACCTTTTATGAAGACCTGTGGATATTATCTTCAGCTGTAGATATGATTATATATACATATATATATTCAACATTCAAATATATATATATTTGGGAGATAATATTCATATTCATATATAATGTATATGATGATAAACATAACTTTTTCTCCACTGTTACTGCCCCTACCCGAGTTTAGGTCCTTAGCTTCTCATGCCTGCACTCTTACAATTTTAATGTCTTGGCTGGTCTGCCTGCTTCAAGTCTCTTCCTGCTCTAATTCATCCTCCACACTGCTTTCCAAGTGATCTTCCTAAGACATGTTCAACTGTCATACCCCACTCAATAAATTCCAGTGATTCCTTCTTACCTTTATGATTAAATATGAAATCCTCTGTTTTATATTAAAATCTTTTATGACTTCTCCATAACCATATTTCCAGTTTTCTTATACCTTACGCCACATTCATGACATACCATGAGATGCAGTGACATTTGCCTCCTTGTTGTTTCCCAAACACAACTCAAGCTCCATGTTTTCTAGAAGCTCCGTGCTGATCATTGAAAGGTTTTTTACTTTTGAGCATAGTTTAGTATCAATTTCCATTATAATGGAAACTTCCTGAGGGCAGGATTCTCCCTTTTGGATTTCATCTTATTAATTTCAGCCCAATTCTCCAACTTGTCAAGATTCTTTTGGGATTTGGTTGTCATGAGGCATGATAACTATCCTTTCCAGCTTTGTGTCATATGTATATTTGATGAGCATGCCAACCATGCCTACAAGAACAGGAAATGATTAATTGGTTACTCTGTATGAAACATTGAGTTAAATGCTGGGGATAAAAAGAAATGAAAAAGAAAACAATTCCTGTCCTCGGTAAGTTTACAGTCTAACAGGAGAGCCAATATATACAACTAAGATATCTATAGGATAAGTTATATAAAATAAATGGAGAGATGGCACTAGCAGTCAGCGAGACTGGAAAGGCTTTCTGTAGAAGGCAGCACTTATTAATATCATCAATGACAATGTTAAAAAGTACCTAACCAAGTCTAGATCCTGCTGTCACATTGCCATTGAGCCAATCAATAGCAGGTCATGTTTCAGCTCAGCTCTTCGACCAGTCCTCAATACATTCAATTGTATTTTTCTTTATCATTTTAGCATATTTCCTTTGCATAAATAGTATGATTTAAAAAAATTAGCTTGCAATAAATTTACTCTGCCTGCAAATATACCTTTGGCCCAAGTCTCTCTCTTTCTCTCTCTCTCTCTCTCTCTCTCTCTCTCTATATAT
>NW_025368631.1:0-1761 GCF_016433145.1 Gracilinanus agilis | reverse complement strand
GGGGGGGTGGTTGAAGGGGAAAGGTGGAGCATGAATCATGTAACCATGTTAAAAATGAATATTAATAAATGTTAAAAAAATAAACAAATTTGGAATGAAAAAAAAAATACTATTCTTCCTTTTGATCTCGGCCCTCATCATTTTTAATCATAACAGTTTGGCAAACCAGAAGGTCGAAATTCGAACTCTCAATTTTCCAGATAGCCTAAAGATAGCCATGCCTGCTTTTTGGCTGTTTTGCTCAGCCTTTTTGGGCAATTTTTTAAAAAAGGAAAGTGGCTTTCTTTGCCATGCTTTTGCTAAAAGCAATAGCACATTTTTGCCTCAGGCGGGACTCAGCCAACCAGTCCAGCCCAAACCACCTTGGGAGGTCAGGACAGCTGATTCTGGCTTTTGGCTTTAAAACCAAAATGTCGGTGCCCTGCCAGTGCCTGTGATCTTTGCTAATTTTACTGCTGCCTCATATCCCTGCCTGGCCCACCAGTACAGACCACTGCCTCATGTCCCTGCCTACTCTTATCTCTGCTGCTTTTGCTGACTCACCAGAACAGACCACTTCTCCAATCCTGCCACTGGTGCTGCTGGAGTCCAGAACCCCGAACCCCAACAGGGATGACCCCCCTGGCTGCTGCTTTAACTGCCACCCAGTCCTGACTTGCCGAGATCTTTGGAAACTTCTTTGGCTTCTGCTAAAATTTGGTATTGCCCCTTCCCCTTGGTAATGGCCTGCATTCTAGCCCTCCATGTGTTTCTCTAAAGACCTAATTTAGGCACCCCACACTCCCACAGGCTCTACACATGGGATTTTCTGAAAAACTGACCTAAGCTTTTCTCTAACCCCAAGCCCACTTGGACCTATAGCATCTGAACCTTTCGGTCCTATGACCTATTCACCCCCGTACCTGTTCAGAACTTTGAAATTAAAAAAAAAAAAAAAAAACTCCTTAAACTCAACAGAACTCAATCAAAAGAACCTTAAATTGAACCAGGGGTGAACTTTTAAACCTTGGAACTGAATGAGTTTTATTTCTGTTTTAAAGAGACTGTATCTTACTGCATTTTGCTAATTAGTTTTGTAAATTAATCTTGCTTATTTCGTTGATTTCCTGTTGCACTGAATCGTTTTAAGTTAATGTAGTTTGTGGTTGCTAGATTAATTCTCTTTGTGATTTTATTGTAACTCCCAAATAATGAGAAAAAATCTATTAGAACTGGTAAGAGGTTTTGACCAGCTTGTTATCTGATACTCATTATATTTCTTAATTTATTTCAGGTTTCATTTTTACTATAATCAACAACAATGCTATGTTCTCGTACAATTTGAACATCTTACACATTTTAAAGTTATAAATCGCCTTAATTTTGTTCAACTTTGGAGAGTTTGGTGCCTGCCTTGAGATTTAAATTGTAATTTTATGAGAGGTCTTTTAAAAATTTACTTTAGGGGGCAGCTGGGTAGCTCAGTGGAGTGAGAGTCATGCCTAGAGACAGGAGGTCCTAGGTTCAAACCCGGCCTCAGCCACTTCCCAGCTTTGTGACCCTGGGCAAGTCACTTGACCCCCATTGCTCACCCTTACCAATCTTCCACCTATGAGACAATACACTGAAGTACAAGGGTTTAAAAAAAATTACTTTAGATGCTTTGTACCCTTCTGTATAAATGATAAGGTGTTTATGTATTTATTTTAAAGAATTGTTGTCTAAAAGGATAAGTTTTATATATTTTATTGTGAAGAATTGTTGTCTTATATATATATATAT
>NW_025368630.1:0-5413 GCF_016433145.1 Gracilinanus agilis | reverse complement strand
ATATATATACATACATACACACACATATATAAAAATATATAAATAATATATATAATATATAAAGGCTTTAAAAATTCTTTCCTATAAACCTTTTCCACACTCTTATAAGCACTGAGCCAATCAGCACCCAGGATACAGAACACAGTGCTGTGGTCTATCACCTTTAATTCCATCAGCTATTAGTGTGTTGTGTATAATCTCACATTGGCAAACTTGCGCAAGCAGTTTTCCATTGTATATATAGTATGGTATTCATCCCCCAAATCTCATGATATAGTGAAAACTCTGCTATATAGAATTAGATTTTTTTTTTTAAACTCACAATACAGTGAAGCCACGACAAATGAATCGTGCTATAGCAAGGATGACTGTACAGGGTTTTTTTTTTTGGAGAGACTACTATCTCCAAATGCCAGCCAGAATAACATCTATATCTCAATAAAGAAATGCTTTAAAGAGGACTGAGGTGCTTCCTGTCTGTGTCCTCAACATTTTCTTGTCATTGTGGAACACTCATGAACAAATTCAAGAGCTTCAATAGTTTGGGAAAAAATGGAGGAGTGAGAAACAACATCAAGTTATATAAAACAATCATACTTAATAAAAATCCCAGCAATTT
The DNA here is from genome assembly GCF_016433145.1 of Gracilinanus agilis. NCBI lineage: Eukaryota > Metazoa > Chordata > Mammalia > Didelphimorphia > Didelphidae > Gracilinanus > Gracilinanus agilis. Next base: position 4,794 of record NW_025368630.1, on the reverse strand, counting down.
AAGTGACACAATGAACATGAAGTTGACATATAGCAGGAATTCAATAAATATTCAATGATTGATTTAAATGTTCAAGATATGCATTCAACCATCTAGCACACACTAATCTGCAATGTTAAAAAGTTTTATTAGAAAGACAGGTGAAACATCAGGGGCATGTGATTTACCCTGAAACAATATGATTGTATAAGTTGAGGGCTATTCTTTCCCAAAATAGACTACCTGTGTTCCCAGGCCACTTTTCAATCTTTTACAAATGAAACCCAAATTGTTTCCCTAGGTTGTGGGCTAATTTATTTAGTGTTAGATTCTCTATTTCCTGAGTTCTTCCATAGCTTAATTTTATTTTAATTTCTTTAGATAATACTTGGTTTGGTTTTTCATTAGTCCTTGAAATACTACGGTAGAAGAAAATCTCTGAGCCACCTGTTTGAAATAGAATCAAACCTCAAGACCAAAGTTAACATCCTACTTTCCCTGTATATTACTCTTTTTTATATATGTATATATAAAAGCCCTGAAACTTCAAATTCATTATATGTTCTTTCACCCAATCAATAAACATTTTTGCAACTATGTGCCAGGCACTAGGGATGCAAACACAGAAAATGAAACAGGAACTTATATTCTAAGACAATAGGAACATATAGAGCAAATACATACAGATTAAGTACAAAATAAGCACAAGGTCATCATGGAAGAGTATATTCGAAATTAGGGGAAGGGGCAGGAATCCTTGAAAGCAAACAATATCATACTGTGAAGATGGGATTAACTCTCCCCTGCCCATTTTTAGATTTAACCACCAGAAGTGTATACACCCCATTGTCTTTAAGTGGGGAAGGTCTGTGACCCACCAGTGTGTGATAGTGGATGCTGAATCAGAATCAACTGACTGCCCAGGGGCAAAACTTTAGCTGAAATTGGTCCCCATAAAGTGGGAGGAAGGCACAGGAAGTGATGAAAGGAATGGTCTTTAAAAGTGGCAAGAACTTCCAATGAGAAGGTCTTTTTGCCTTCAACTTGACCCTGAAGGAACTCTGGTTGAGGACCTCAGACTACTTTTCTATTTTCCCTTAGAAATACTATGTTGGTGAGTAAAAAAGGCTGACTCCTTTCCCTAGCTAGTTCTGGAGGTACTAGCCTCTGGAGAGGCCCCTATCTAAGAGGCCTTGTGGCTAAAACTCTTGTTTAATTTGCCTCTAGGCCCCCTTTCTTAGGGCCTCTTAAAACCTGCCTGGTTCGACCTTGCCAGAGTAAATATCTACTCTCTCTGATTTTCTTACTTTCACTCTTTCTCCTTTTGTAAATAAACTACCATAAAGTCATTTGGAGTTGAGTATTATTCCTGGGGACTACACTCTGATAAATTTAATCCAATCCTTTTATTTTTACCCCTTACAATACTACTTTGTATTGATCTTTATTGTTTGCATACAGAGGTCACTTGAGTATTTGGTTACAATATAAAATTTAAATGTTATCTTCAATTCAAGAGGAAGATTTGCATCACAACAGAATCACTACTCAACTTGAAAAAGGTTTCAACTCCCAACTTAAATGTGAAGTTTCTACCTGGAAACCTCCTGAGGGTCACTTCCTACCCTTAAAAGTCTTTCAGAAACCAGATTCCGCTTTATATGCAGCACATCATTTGGTTCTCTATAAATATGACAAATACAGGAACCAGTCTGTGGCAAGTCTATGACAGTGTTATAGTTTTAAAAAGTGGTACTAACACTCAATGAAAATTTGAAGCTGTGAAAACAGACATGTTAGATTTGATCGACTAATGCCCAAGGACACTATGAAAAACTTAAAAGTAATGTTAAATTGTTAATTTAAATCACAATATCAGTTAACTAATAGGACAACAAAATGGCATACTGGATAAAGCACTAAGTCTAGAGTCAAAAAGACCTCAGTTCAAATATGGCCCTAGACACTTATTAGCTATGTGACCTTAGACAAGTCACTTAACTTCACAGGCTTGAATTTCCTCATCTGTAAAATGAGTTGAAGAAGGAAATGGCAAATCATTCCAATACCTTTGCCAAGAAAATCCCAAATGGCATATCAAAGAGTAAGACATGATTGAAATGACTGAACAACAATGAATTATCTATAGAACCAGAAATGATACAAAGGCTGTTGCCTCAAAACTATTGTCTTTGCCAATTTTCCATTCTACTGATCACTGAGTTTGCTCAGGGGGAACTTCCAGTTCCAAAAAACAAGTAAAAAAATAATTTTAGGGAGCAGCTAGGTGGCTCAATGGATTAAGAACCAGGCCTAGACACAGGAGGTTCTAGGTTAAAATCTAGCTTCTGACACTTTCTACCTATGTAACCGTGGGCAAGTCACTTAACCCCTGTTGCCCAGCCCTTACCACTCTTTTGCTTTAGAATCAAAAGTATTGATTCTAAGAGGGAAGGGAAGGTTTAAAAAAAAATCAATCTTAACATGATTAGCTATCAGAAACAAAGTTCTGTCTGATGGAGTCACAGCTCAGCTCTTGTGGTTGTTTCAACAATGGATCTGATTCACATTTTTAGAAAAATATGGATTAGGTTTCAGGCAAAGAAATCCTACCCCGGGATAGAAGATAAACTCCTTGTGGGTAGAGACAATTTAATTTGTCTTTGTATCCATCCCCCACGCACCTAGTAAAGTATCTGTAATAGGCACCTAATAAATAAATGTCTGTGGTTAATTATGATTTATAATCTCTTATATTTCTGAACAGGTCTACATGGGGAGAAAAGATATTTTAAAGCAAAAACAATTTTATTTTTTAAAATGTAGTACCCCTTGTTGTATCCTAAATACTGGATTTTAAAAAATCTTTAGGTTTGAAACATTGTTAGTCACATTTATCTTTTATAGACTTAATTGTCCAGAATAAAGCTTTCTGCCTGTTTAATAATTTAGGGTAAACAATGGCAGATAACAAAAGAACAATAAATATGAATCCCAGAACATGTCTTATATATCCTAATGTAAAATAAGAATCAGTCTTATGAAACTAGAAAGGAATTTTCTGCCAAGAGAAGCCTTTAGAAGGTCTTCATCCTGAAATTAAGCTAATCTTGAGAAACTCAAAACTGTACAGAGCTCTATAAATCAACTCTCTGATTTGTGGGTAAAAATTCTCTTTTGATTAAGACACTTCTCTGCCAATAAGTATCCTATTAATGGCCAAATAGTCTAGTATTCTTTCCCCTTTTATTTTAATATAAATTATAAATATAGGGGTATGATATTATTCTTATCAGAAATTCAAACAGAAAATACAACTCACAATACTATCAGAACTTTTTCACAAAAAATACAAATAGTCAATATCTGCTTATTTAATATTACCGTATCTCAAAGTTGGTAGTTTGTACACACAGCTTCCTTTCTCTTCTTTGGTTTCAGCATTTAATGTTTTATAGAATTTTGATTCAACATTACAATTTTTCAGTAGGTGCCAGCACTGAATACTTAAATTCAAATGTAATACAGAAAAATAAAGATCTGAAATGATCAATTGGACAGATTTGCATTTCTATATTTCAAGATCTATATGATATATCAGAAAGCTGAAAAAAAATTCTAAATGGCTCTTTATTAAGGTAATTAAGAATGTTGTAGGTGAACAATTCAAGGGAATCAATTTATAATACCTATAATCATAAAGCTCAAAGCAAACATACACAAAATTCATACTTACATGATTACAGTCTGATGAAATCTCATTGTCAGGCTAAAAGAGAAAAATAAGAAGAAAAATGTAAGTATAAAACACTCATAAAATAAGTGTAAAGATAAAAAAATTCCATGTATTCCAACAAAGAGATCTTTAATGTGGGGAACAATATCTAAACTTACAAAATTAGAGACTGATGAGTGGGGAAACCCACCCAAAAGGAAGGGATGCCACAAGTTGTTTCCACAGAGGGTAGAGTATGTGGGAGGTAGATAGATAAACTATATAAATGACTGAGAGATAAGGATAGGTTCTTTGTACAACTTTTCATGATTAAAATATAGGTGCACTCATTTAAAGCTAACTCTCAACATATAAAAATACATTTTTGTAAAAGTATACTTAAGTGAATTTAAAATGTTATCTGACAGAAAAATTTCCATTTGTAGACAACTTCATGAATAAGAATATACACATTTTGTAAAAACAGAATCTACACAACCAAATTTGAAGAATTAGCTTTTTCAGAAACTACACAATTTGACAAAGTTTAAGGAGCTGTGTATCTAGAATAGGATCTGAAATGAATATATACATTAATTAAATTATTCACAATTTTAAGAGGATTTAAATACAATAATCCACTATTCAAATTCCCTTTGGGTTTCCATAATAATTTAATATGAATACTAATAGAATTCATCAAAATAAATCCTAGTAGGCTTTTAAGATATCGGGATCGAATACAGACATACCATTCCTAAGTAATACCATGAATTCAGATTGTGACAAGCCTAATGCTACTTTTAAAATGAAAAAAATTCCCATTAGAGTTGGGAGCAGCTTAGAAGACATGGAAAGAACGAATATTAATCAAGGTAGGTAAGCTGGCATAACCAAAGAGCTTTTATAAAGAAAGGACCCTTGGGGACTAATTCAATCCCAGTATAAGCTTTGTTAACATTCATATCAATATATAACCTTATTTTCATACCTGGTCTCAATTTGATTGCTAGGCAATCATTAGATTCTAAATATTCTATATTTTTCCCACAACTTGGTTTAATAAAGAGTCCCTTACTAATATATATATATATATATAT
>NW_025368629.1:0-5733 GCF_016433145.1 Gracilinanus agilis | reverse complement strand
AGGAGGGTGTCACTACAGCATTACACATTGGAACAAATGGGGGGGGGGCACCAGAGTGGATAACAATTAAGCTTCAGCATTGGCACCTGTAATTTTCCAAAGGAAGCATCCAGATGGAAAGAACTGTGGCCTTGGGAAGGGGTTAGGCAGCACCCAACTGAAATTGAAGGAAGGTATCAAGGATGGTTTTCAGAGCTCATTCCCAAGAAACCCAGGAAGAATTTTTAACTGCTAAGCAGAGCTCTCTGTCTTCCACAATAAAGAATTCAATCAAATAAGACTGGTGCATAGTTCTCTTCTGCTAAATCCAACGTCCCAAGTGATAACCCTTTAATAAGAGAAGGACCCTTAGGAGCAACTAAGTGGCTCAGTGGCCAGAGTCAGACCTGGTGATGGTAGGTCCTGGGTTTGAATTTGGCCTCAGACATTTCCAAAATGTGATATCCTGGGCAAGTCATTAAACCCCTTTTGCCTAGTCCTTACAACTCTTCTGTCTTGGAACTGATACTTAGTATTGATTTGAGGAAGGTAAGAGTTTTTAAAATAATAAATAAGAAAAAGGACCCTTTCTCCAAACTGTGTGTTCTCCTCAATCAATAGCTTTCTTTTGCATCAGGAAGCTTGAGTTGGGCTGTAATTTTAAGAACAGCCCACCTAACCACTGTTGGATTTAGAGCTGAAATCATGTCAAAGACCATCCAATAAAAACTCCTTCCTTCTTTCACCCATGAATTTCTCCAGAGCTCTTTATACTCAACTTTAAGAAAAGATCAATTGATTGACAAAGATATACTCGATGTCTATTGAGTGCTTAATAAAGCAGTGGACTAGGTGCTGGAAAAGATACTACTGTTAATTAAGCTTTAGTTAAGACAAGGTTCAGTTATCATTCATAGAACTTATTTATAACAGTGGGAGAGCAAGATACAAACACAGATAATTAGAACACACAAATACTACAAAATAAGCACATTAGATGTAAAAATAATTATTCTATTAGGTTAGTAGAAGTAGAAATCAGAGAACGCTTCTTGGAAGAGAATGTCTTTGAAATGGCTTTGAAAAGGTTAGGAGGAATTCAAAAGGTAGGGAGGGAGAAGAATTTAAATAGAATACTAAATGAGTCTCCTCCAACTAAAAATGATCATATCGCCTGATCCAAAAGAGATAGAGAAGATAACTCCCCGAAATCTTTTGCTGAGGTTCAAGGAAAGTCGAATAGGTATGGAACAATGTACAGGACCTCAGACTTTTTAATGTATTGATTAGCTATGCTGACTTTTCCTCTCCTCTTCTTTCTCTTTCCTCAAAAAAGTAACAACCCCCCAAAAAAAAAACCAACTTTGATTTTAAGGCATTGTTCTGAGGGAGGATATAGGGGAAAGTTAAAAGGGAAAGCTAGGCAATGTAAAAGTAGTAGATATCAATAACTTTTAAAACTTTTTTTAATGTCCCTTTCTTTGAGCTCTTGCACAAAAAATGAATCTTTGTGAATATAGACAAGTGTGCCAGGCTGAGAGAGGGTAGAATAGGGTAGAGTGTGGTGGAAAATCTATAGCTATACACATAATTTCTAGAAGGAATGCATATGAAGTTCTTGCTGTGTTTCAGGAAGCCCCATAACCTAACTCAAAGGGAGCTTTTACATTGAGAAAGATGGATAACATTTGGTCTTTAATTTTACAAATCCAGCCACTACCCCCTCCCATTCCATGACTGAATCCTCAAACTAATCTCATCCTGACTGTCTTGTTCTATCCTTATACTTAGCAGGTAAAATTCTAGAGTACTGCTTTCAAAGTCTACTTCTGGAAGTCTCCATGACCCTTTTAGGGAATTCATGGTGTCAAAATTATTTTCATAATAATTCTAAAATGTTTCCTTTTCATGTACAGTAAATATCTATGGATATAACCTACAAACATTCTTTGAGGGGTCATAAGTAATTTTAAATAAGATAAATAGGGCCTTGAGGCCAAAAATTGAAGAATCACTGCTCAAAGGTTAAAAAATAATAAGGAAATAAGAGCATATCCTCTTACATGAATGTTACTTGAATGGGGGTTTGTATTGATGCTAGGGAGAAAAAGACAATAACCAAAGAGTGCCTGCCCTTAAGGCATTTATATTCTACTGGATGCAGTCAACAAGAACCAACATGTTACATGTTATTTTGTTTCCAAATTTTCATGATCAGACATGTCAAGAATAGTTTTGATACCCCTTAGTATTTGCAATCTTCATCTACTTTTAGCACTTTTCTAAAGACTCTCTTACCACCAATCTACACAGTCTATTCTTTTCCTTGGCTCAGTTTCACAAGCATCCCTCTCACTAATCCTGCCTATATCCAAAGTTCTTTAGAACTTCATTATCCTTTTCCTTCTTTTTATTAGGATATTTAACATATAAATATCATACTTCATGAAATAACTGCTACCTTAAGAGTCTATAATAAACTAAATATAGATTATCTACCTCCCTGGTTTTCTTTGTTTCAAACGGCTCAAAAGCAAATTTAGCCCAACAATTCATGTAGAAAAACCAAGTGGAAACTGAATGTAATGGACTTCTCTACTAGCAGCAATGCAATGATCCAGAACAAGTCTGAGGGACTTATGAAAAAGAAAACTAGCCACATTCAGAGGAAGAACTGTGGGAGTAGAAACATAGAAGAAAAACAACTGCTTTATCACATGGGTCTATGGGGGGTATGATTGGGATATAGACTCTTAAACGATCACCCTAGTGCAGTGATGGGCAAACTTTTTAAAGAGGGGGCCAAAGGAAAGGAAATGCTCATCTGTCAGTCTGTTTCTAAGGCAACTCTTTCAAAGTTTCATTGTATTGTATCCTACTCATTGTATTCGTCAGATTAAGAATAATGTCACAGGGCCAGACAGAACATTTCAGGGGGCCCCATCTGGCTGTGGGGCTGTAGTTTGCTCATCACTGCACCAGGGCAAATATCAATAATATGGAAATAGGTCTTGATCAATGACACGTGTAAAACCCAGTGGAATTGCACATCAGTTATGGGAGGGGCAGGGGAGAGGGGAGGAAAAGAACATGAATCTTGTAACCACGGGAAAAAATTATAAATTAATTAATTAAATCAAAATGTCCAAAAAATTAAAAAAAAACCAAGTGGATGAAAAATGTCTATTACCTAGATTTATAACATTCAAACTATAGGATGCCTATCTTTCTGTACAAATGGATACTGATTAGGGCCCAAATTAAAACAAGAAGCAAATTGGACTGCTTTCAGGAAACAGGAAAAGTTACTTTAACAATCCCTGAATTCTCCCATAAACAAAGACACTTATGATTATGTCATAACACACTATAAGGTCCAAGGAAATAAGCACAAATATTCACACAGAAAACAATTAAGAGATGCAGAGGTAGGTTTGAATGGACTATAGCATAATAAATGAGGAACTTCAGAGAAGATCAGGATTAAAGAATGTCTGTCACCAGGGAAATGGATTATCAAAAAAAGAAGAGCAAGGGATAACAGACACTCAACTCAAATGCTACACTGTTATGCTTGAGATATAAGAAGTCACACAGAATATATGGTAGGTCCTTTGTCATAAACTTATGGAAAGATAGGAATCATACAGGATCAGCAAAGATACATGGGTTGTTAGCTACATCACTAAGGGGGACACCCAAATCAATGAAATCACAGATCTATTTGAGACTGAATCGGTTTTCTGCTTGTTTGTATAATACTTATTTCTATATATGTTGTATTTCTTTCTTCACCCTCCTCACCACTGCCAATTAAAGGGAAAACTATTTGAGGATGAGTAAGGCATCCTTTGTGCCTCTATCTCCAGTGCTTTCACAAAGACTTTTATGAATGCTAGGTGAATTGAATAGTCTTATTCCTCAACTAGTTTATAAAGGGAAAAGGGAGGAATCTTAATTATATTTAAATCTATGATGCTCAGCAAGGTATACTCTTTTTAAAAAATATAAAACCCTTACCTCCTGACTTAGAATCAATAATGCATATTAGTTCCAAGGCAGAAGAGTGGTAAGGTCTAGGCAGTGAATTGCTCAGTCACGTTGCTAGGAAGTGTCTGAGGCCAAATATGGACCCAGTCCCTTTCATCTCTGGGCCTGGACCAGTCCACTGGACTCTTAATCAATACTTGTAGATTTTGTGGTTCCTATCTGCTATAGCTTACTCTTCTTTTTTCATCCCAAATAGACGGCTAGTTGGTATATTAGCTGTGAAAGTTTGATGTCAGTTAATGTTGCACTGGCTTCAACACTCATTTGGGTTAAGGTTATAATTGTTCCTATTTATAAAGGAGGAAACTATCTCAGAGTTGTTGGGTGACTTGGGCAGAATTTAATAACTAGGAAACATCTAAGATAAGATTTGAACCTACAGGTTTTCTGACTATATCCTGAACTTAGTTCACTATGCCACAATGGCTGTCTATAATATCCATGCTGACTGGTCATCTAAACTTTGATTAAAGCTTTCTAGTGAGTCTCCTCAGGAAACCCCCACCACCATAAGACATATTTAATTGTTAGGAAATGTCAATTGACATCAGATTTTAATTTGCTTCTCTATCACCTCCTCCTAATGCTCCTAGTTCTACTATCCGAGGTTAAACAGAATGAATCTAGCCAGAAAACCCTTCAAATACTTGAAGACTGAGACTCCTTCTTTCCAGTCCATACATCGTCAGTGACTTCAATTGATTCTTATGGGGTACAGTTCTCAAGTCCCCTCACCAATTCCATTTTCCGCTAGGACACTACGGTTTGTCACTATGCTACCTAAAATATGGTACACAATGCAGTGCAATTCTGTAAGCCTCAAAAGGGTATACATTAAATTTAGTTAGGAGGAATGATATATGTACAGTGAATTTCACTGATTTTTTATGAATTAGGAGAGGAAAGATAGTCAGAATAAGTAAACTAAATTATCATTAGATAAAGAGAAAGGCAGAGAGAATAGAAGGATTGAAGCTTTATCACTTTGAAATAAATGTGCTAACAGAATAAGCTAACAACTTTTCCCACAAAAAAACTTAGAGATCCACTGTTGAATATAGAAATTTATAAAAATCCTATCAATCACTTCTTTTGGAAAGAAACATGAGAAGACTTAGTTGAACTGACACAAAGTAAAAAGCATCTTGATTTTTTAAAATACTCAGTATTAGCATAATATACATGGGAAGATAAATAAAAATAGTAAAAATGGAATAATGTATAATCCTAATGCTCACTCTTGGTCATAAAGAAGGAAAAATGAGTATTCTAAGAAAAGATGTGGCTCTATGGGTCTAGAATACTATATATACATTGCTATTTCAGTGATCTCAGTAACTCTTAAGAATAGAAATTGAAGAGAAGGTAGAAGGGGTTCATCAATCAAAAGTTCCCACTAATACAGAAATCATGAGGCCAATTCTCATCTTATTCCAACAACATTAATTGCAACCCTTCTAGAAGCTACACCTGATTTGAATGGCTTTGAATACACTTGCTATCCAGTCTTTAGGAGAATAAGTCATTATGAAGTCAGCTAAGTCAGGCCCTCAACTGAAAGGTTCCTAGTTTGTAGAATCTAACAGAATTTGCACTGTAATTCAAGAACCCAGAGTTACTTCATGATCCCATGAAGTACAAGAATAGGAATTTAGTAGAAGATATGAGAGAGAGAGAGAGAGAGAGAGAGAGAGAGAGAGAGAG
>NW_025368628.1:0-3903 GCF_016433145.1 Gracilinanus agilis | reverse complement strand
GGACTTTGCTATAAAAGAGCAACAGTGGGATCTCCATTGAGGCCCCTGAGTTGCCTTGGAGGTCCCACTTTTCCCAGGTTGCTGCTGAGACACTCAGGTAAGGACTGGGTGAGCCGTGGTTCCGGTTCCAGGGTAGAAGGGGAGGATTTGGGGGCTCCGAAAGAGGCAGACTCCTTTGCCTCCTTGGTGGCACCCCCGGCACGGCACTGGAGAGAGCAAAAGAGAACAAATGAGCTTGGAATTGAGAAGAGTTTGTTGTTGTTGTTAATGATGATGCTGCTGCTGACTGAGCAACCTTCTGCAGACTGGCAGATGCGTCCCTGGATAGAGCCTGGCTCTTCGGAGCCCAGAGGTCCAAATGTGTGTGTGTGTGTGTGTGTGTGTGTGTGTGTTGAGTTCAGCTGGAATGGGAGATGGGGTGATGAAGTTTAAGACGATATCCTCCCTGAAACCGGACAAATAAATAGTATCTACGCTTTCCAGGAAAGTTGTTACCAGACTCAAGAGTAAAAATCTGTAAAACGCTCTGCAAAGCTTAAAAACCGCTAAAAGAATGATCGCCTTCGTTTTTAATTACATTTTTAATGATTAGGAAAACTCTTGGTCTCTGGGGTGTGTTTTTGGCCAGCACTTACTTAATGGAGGAGGAGACGGCCAGGGGGAGGGGGAGAGGGAGATGTTTGGATGAATTTTCGGGTGAGGACTGGCCTTCCCAGGAGCAAACTGTGACTCCATTCCCCCTTCTGTGACTTTCTCGGATTTATTGTAGGGGTTGACCTCAGCAGAAACCCCTGAGCAGAAGGGTGGGGGGTGGAATTGGGGGACCCGTGTTTGTATGCCTGATTCTGTCTCTTGATCCAGAAGAGGGAAAGAACTCCTTCCTGGGCCTGCTGGAAAGGCTCCTGAGGATGCAGAGCAAAGCGCACCCCTACACATCCACCAACCACGCCCCGGGATTGGGGGCTGAGGATTTTTTGGGCTGGGAGAAGTGGCGCTAGGCCGTGTCCCTTCTGCTTGGCTGGTGTTTTTTTTTTTTTTTTTTTTTGGTGGGGGGGTCCTGGCTTACATGGGCGCCTCCACGTGACCTTCCTCCCCACCTTGCTGAGGTGGGGCATGCTAGGAGAGAAGGAGGGAAGAATTTTTTTTCTGGATGCAGGAGGTTCATATACCCAGAGTTTGGGAGCCTTTGGCAAACAGGGCCACCTCCTACCAGTACCAGCCACTTCCTTGTCCATTTCTGTAAATAGACAGATTTTGGCTTCCAAGGTCTTTCTATAGATCTAAGGCTAATAGGAGCTGAGAGTCTGGAGATGCATATCCCCTCTCCCATTCCCTCCAGCAGCACCCTTTATCCTCAATGGGATCATAGTTTAGAGCTAGAAGGGACCCTAGAGAAACTGCCCTGAGGTGAAGCGATATGCTCATAAGGTAGCAAATGGCAGAAGTTATGATGGAATCCAGGCATCTTGTCACCAAATCCAGCACTTTCTCTACTTTGCACGTTAGGATGTGGCACTTGGCCCTGCTTTCTGAGTCAATTGCAGTTCTAGAAAAAGGTGCATTTGGAGTTTAGGTTTACGCTTAGAAGTGAAGAAATTCATTTATTCAGTGAACATTTATTTATTTAGCAACCACCAAGTGCTAGTCACTGTGCTAAGCACTGGGGATATAAAGAGGCAAAAGACAGTCCTTGCACTTAGTAAAGCAGTCATCTTGCATATTTTTGCTAGAAAACATCCGGATTTACAGAGAAATAATTTTAACACTTTCGTCCTATATAGTTCTCAAAAATATATACATATACATGACAAGTGTGTTCAAAATTTTTTTCATCAATATAGACATACATTTACTTGCATCATTTATGCACGTACTACTGTGCTAATAATTTTATTCAGTAAATGGAGCAGCTGGGTGGCTCAGTGGATTGAAAGCCAGGTCTAGAGACTGGAGGTCCTGGGTTCAAATGTGGCCTCAGATACTTCCTAGGTGTGGGACCCTGGTCAAGTCACTTGATCCCCATTGCCTACTCCTTACCACTCTTCTGCCTTGGAACAAATACATAGTATTGATTCTAAGGCTAGGTAAGGATTTTAAAAAAATAAAATATCAGATAAAAATGAAATGAGATCCTAGTGGCAATAGAGCCACTGAAATATTCCTGGAAAAAGTAAGTGCAAAATAGTCACATGTGGACTTTTAAATCATTTTGATTGCTGTGGGAGGATAGGTTGGAGTGGAGGAAAGTCTTGAGGCAAAGGAAAGACAAATGAGAAAGCTATTGCAAGAAGTAGGTAGGTGTCCGAATGGGTAGAACTCCAGGCATAGAGTCTAGAGGTCTAGGTTCACATGAGGCCTCAGATGCTGTGTGACCCTGGGCTCATAATTTAACCCTATTGCCTCTCCCTCGCCACTCTCCTGTCTTAGAATTGATACATAGACAGAAGGTAAGGATTTAAATAAATAAAAAAAAAGGTTACAAAAGTCCAGGGGTGAGATGATAAGGTATTGTGAAGAGCAATGAGAGATGCTTTGACAACTGATTGATATACGGGGTGAGGGGGAACTGAAAATTGAGAACATGGGATGACTGAAGGATGATGGTGCCCTTGACAATAAAAGCTGTGTGGAAAGAAAAGAATTAATTTGTTCCTCTCAGTGTGGGATTCCATTAGAGAAGGAAAACATGTTTAAGAGTTCAGAATAACATCTCAAGGACATTTTGTTATTGCCATAAGCCCAGTGGGTTGAGAGATCTCTTCTCTCCAAGACAGCAAACAATTAGGTATCCTACCTCCTTCTCTCCTCTGACCTTTAGAAGTCAGAAGAATCCCTCCAGAACACATAGCTAGCTACCTCTTCCTAACCTCCCCCTCACCTGGTGGAACTCATGATAGGACTCATGCTGTGAGGAGTTTAGTGGGGTGCTCATCCTATGTAACTTTGGTTTCTGATTGGGTTGTCTTTCATGCCTAGATTGTAAGTTCTGCCCCAGATCATGGGTATCAAGCAGAGTGGGTAGGGGTTTGTGTTAGGAATCTATAAAATGCTCGTATCTGTACCCATGTGTTGGGCATTGCCATTGGGGCATGACCCCTTCTCGTGAAAAAGGTTGAACCTTGCTTCTGTTCACTTATACAGTCTACTTCTTTAAGCCATGTCCTCTCATACAATAATCATCACATTTTGAAAAAGATGACTTCAAGGAGCAAGATAATGTCACAAGCCCTGCATCCTGGGGGATTCACTTGCCCCATTATACTTAAAAAGTGGAGAGATTGGAGAGTTTTATTGGTCATTATTCTAGCTACAACCCCACACACCCCTTTCCCCCATTTTCCCAGTGGCTGCTACTTGATATAGTTGTATCATACCTGCCTTTAGTTTTGGGGAGGTTGGGAACATGAGAGAAGTTCTGAGTCTGAGATTATTAGTGTCATAATTAGTATGATTGTATTGAAGACAAGCTCTCTAGATTGACAGTCCAGTGAATGGGATGAAAACCAACCTCACCCTCTCTGAATAGTTAACAAAAATATTTCTAAATAGCCAGCATTTCATGGTTATTTAAAATATTTCAAAATTACTTGAAATTATTTAAAAAATTTAAAAATTATTTGTACTATTAATATAGACAGGAAGTCATGCATTGTCTCTGGTGTTAATGGGTTTTTTGTATGTCTAAATCTAGGAAACTCTAGATCACTATTATGTGTCTTGTGTTTGCCCTCACCTCCATCCCACTGCACACTAAGCACTTATATGTTATATGAATATTTGGTGAAATGAATTTTGTCATTCCCCTGGGAAGATTGTGCATTTCCAAGAGAATCAAAGAGCTTGAACTTTTGGATTGGTTTGATTTTAATTATAAATATTTTATTTCTTTTCTTCCTTTTTTTT
>NW_025368627.1:0-7495 GCF_016433145.1 Gracilinanus agilis | reverse complement strand
TCTTTCTTTCTTTCTTTCTTTCTTTCTTTCTTTCTTTCTTTCTTTCTTTCTTTCTTTCTTTCTTCTTTTACCTTCTCTTTACCTTCCATCTTAGAATCAATATGGTGTATTAGCTCCAAGATAGATGTACGGTAAGGGTTAGGCACTGGGGGCCAAGTGATTTGGCCAGGGTTACACAGCTAGGACGTGACACTCCATCTCTTTCTATCTTGCTGGTTAATTTAGCCAAATCTCCTGGACATCAGGAGACATACCCTTCCTCCCTTCTTCTCTCTCCTTCTCTCTCCCAGGGCCAGAGGGAGCAGACTTATGCCACTGTCCGGACAGGAGCGCCTGCTGTCACAGTCAATAACCTGAAGCCAGCAACACTCTACGTTTTCCAAATCCGAGCGGCCTCACCCTCCCTCTCCCCAGAAATTGGAAACTTCACCCCAAGCATAGAAGTTGAGACTCTCGTGGAGGGTAAGTATTGGGGCATTTGGAAGAAAGGAGAGGGAGATTCCCCAAGGGAGAAGAGAGATGAAAGGAAGATTCTGGGAGAAGATTGTGGCAGGTCAGGGCCCAGGTTCCTCTGAGGGGCAGAAAGCTCCAAGTGCTGAATGTGGTCTAAGGACCTCATCCAGCCCCCTACCCACTGCCCAATCCCTCCTTTTCCATCAAAGCTGGCTCGGGGTCCAGGAAACAGAACCCTGCCGTCGTTGCTGTGATAGTTGCCGTAACTGTCCTCCTCATCCTAGGCTTCGGCTTGAGTTTCCTGGCTATTTGGAAGAGGTAAGTGGTCAAGAAACAAGCTTCCTTCCATCCTGGCTCCTTGTGCCTGATGTCCCTGGGATGGGAGGGTGCAGAGACTCAGGTTCACTCCATCTCCCCTGTGATACCTGCAGAGGAACTCATACAGATATTCATAAACAAGGACTTCCATCCACCTGGAGACGTACTCACTCACCTAGACACAGAGGCAGAGACGCAATGCTTGGCAATGTGGGAACATCACCGGATCTGGGTTCTAGTTTCTAATTTTTAGTTCTAGAACTCTTCTCATTTGTCCTCTGGAAAGTCACTTCCTTTCTCTGGGCCTCTATTTTCTCATCTGTAAAATGAGAGGGTTGGAGCTCATCGTCTCTCTTGGCTTGCACATTTCTCTGCTTCTTTGTATGGGCAGTGCCCAAGATCCCTGCTGGCATTCTGTGTCTTTACATGTGCATCAATATATAATTCACCATGAATAGTTAAATATAATGTGCCCTCCATCCATCCCTTCCCCCTGCCTCCCCTCCACTCCCTGAGAAGGATGGGATTTGGCTGCTTAAGTCGCTAACAGCCTGCAGGCCTCAGCAGGAACAGGGAGGGTGGACCCAGACTTCCTGGGCTACTGCTCAGAGTGATTAGGATTTGGTTCAGAGGGCCACTGGCCCCCAAGGGAAATGAGCTCCCGGTGCTTGGGCAAGCCTTGGAACTAATCCTGGAAATAAATGTGATGGGAGGCTTTGCAGGGCCAGAAACCCACAGTGGAAAGAGCCCTGGGCTGACAGGCAGGAGACCTTGGTTTTAGCTTTTGTTTTTCCTCTTTAGCTGGTCACTTCTTAGTGGGCTGCACTTTCCCCATCTGAAAAACAAGGAGCTTGGATTCACACAGTCCCTCCAGCTTTGCCATTCAGTGGCTCTATGTGTAAGAAGTTGGGGGAAAGGGAAAAGAATAGGCCATGGGGAGGGGAGGACCAGGGCAGATGCTGGGCCCTGGTGCAGTTTATAGCAGCAAACAGAACTAAATTTCTCTCCAAGAGGATGGAAATTGTGCCTTCCCTCTCTGACTCCTGGTATAAAAAGCTGCATGAGGGAGGGCAGAACACAGTAATGAGGTTGAAGGAAGGTGGAATGGACAGAAGAAGGAAAAGGATGAGAGAAGGGCTATAATCCATCCTGGGATTAGGGGGTACCATTACCTGGAAAAGGGAAGAGTACAGATAAGAAAAAAATGACCTGGCCTTAGAAGTAGAAGCTCCTTGAGTGAGAAGGGGAATTGCTTCTTTTTTGTCTTTGTGTGCCCATCGGCCCCGACTAGCATGGTGATTGGCCCCCTGTAAGCACTTATACACTTGTCAAATTGAAAGAAAGCAACTCACTGCCAGATAGGCTGGCCCTCCAAAGCCCTGAGCTTTTGATGTTAGATTGCTGAGCTTCTGGGGTTGCTGTATCCCTGGTGGACAGTCCCTCAGTTCAGGCAGGGAGCTCCACTTTCCTCTCTGAAGCTGTTTGGATTTGGGGGCTGCTAGAAAAGCCAGCACTTCAAAGGATCCTGCTGCAGCTTTTCCCACTGTGTGTGTGTACACTGCCATGTGCGTGCCTGTGGGGTGTGTGTGTATGTGTGTGTGTGTGTGTGTGTATGTGTGTGTGTGTGTGTGTGCACAGCACACATGCATGGACGTGAGGGGGTGGAAGGCCCAGGGGGAAGACAGCATCCTTCTTTTGGAGGCTGAGGGAGCCTGGGACAGCTGGAACGAATGCTGATGTCTGGGGAAGTCTCTGAAGCGGATAATTATGCCAATTTCAAAGCCACTTGGCCGGATTCTGAGCTTCCCCCCTCAAATCCCCCAGCAGAATTGTGGGGGGAACAGAGTAGGTTTCTGAGGCTGCCTCTGTTAGACACCATAGCCTAACGGCCTATAATTGGGAATATTCCCAAATCAGAGCAAGATTAAACAGCCCCAAGTGGAGAGAGTGTCTCACAGCAAAGAAGACTCAGGAAATCATTTGAAGTGGAAAAGGAGAAAACAAGGAGATAGAGAAGAGGGACAATTGAAGATGGGGGTGTGTGTGCATATATAGGTATTCCCTGAAGCATTTGAGGGGCTGGACTGGGGGCTGGGGAAAGTGTGACACAGATTAGGTCCCTGCTTATCAAAGGCTTCCAGACAGACCAACATAGATAGAGAAAAGGATTTTCCAGCTCAATTTGAGAAATTTATTAAGCAGCTACCAAGTCCCTGGAACTCTGTTTCTCATTCCACAAGCTCCCAACCCCATCTTCTCCCTCTCCAACTCAGGAGGTCTTCACAGGGACACCCCCACCCCCACCTCAAAACCTTTGTCCTCTCCTCTCCTCTTTCCTCTCCTATCTCAGAGAAAGAGGTAAAATGTGTTCTTGGTCCCATCCCCTCCTGCCTCTTGTAGGACTTTTCCCCATCCATCGGCTAATCAGTCAGAGAATCAGATAGAAAGTTGGAACAGGAGAGGACCTTGTTGGTCAACACTTTATCTTAAAGACAAGAAAATTGAGGTTCTGGAAATGGAAGCAACTTCTGAAAGGTCACGCAGATAACAAGGCTCTGAGCTGGGACTCAGCCTCTAAATCCACCTTTCTGCTACATCACACTGTCTCTCTGTCCTTCCATCAACCTTTTCTGCTCAGTAGATTCCTTCCTCTCTGCCCACAAATGTGCCTGGGCTTCCCCTTCTGAGAAAGCTTCGACTTTGTCACCAACATGGGCTGACTTTGCCTCTAGACTCCAAGAATATGTGTGTGTTTACTTCCACTTCCTCATTATTTGGTTTGTCCTCAAACCCCTGTAGTCTGGCTTCTGTCCACATCATTCCCCTGATACTACTCTCTTAGAAGACATAGGGTCAGGGACACTCAGTGAATAGATAGCCAAACCTGGAAATGGGAAGTCCTGGGCTCAAATGTGACCTCAGACACTTCCTAGCTGTGTGACCCAGGGCAAGTCATTTAACCTCCATTGCCTAGCCCTTTCTGCTCTTCTGTGAGTGAAAGGAGTGCAAATGGAGGCTCCTATTGTAAATGGGCTTTTTGAAGAGTTTAGCTACAAAGCACCAGAGACATGGGACTATAGTTAGTGGGGGCTCAGAGTCAGCAGGTAGGAAGAGAAAGAATTAGGATGAGATCTAACGACTCCATACCCAGGGCTTTTCCCATCATTGCTTTGCTCCCCTCCATTGTTAAAACCAGGGACCTTTTCTCAGTCCTCATCCTCCTTCATCCTACAGCATTTGGCATCAATCATGCTGGTGCTGATTATGTCAATGATATGATGCCAGTAGCCAGGATACCTTTTTACCTCTAAACCTCCTCTTCTCTGCTTCTTTCTTTGACTCACTTTCTGTTACCTGTCATCCAAATGGGACCTTGCCTAAGAGTCTATTCTTAGCTCTCTTTATTTCTTTTTTTTTAACCCTTGCCTTCTGTCTTAGAATCAATACTGGGTATTGGTTCTAAGGCAGAAGAGTGGTAAGGGTAGGCAATGGGCGACAAGTGACTTACCCAGGCTCACACAGCTAGGAAGTATCTGAGGCCAGATTTGAACCCAGGACCTCCCTTCTCTAGGACTGGCTCTCAATCCACTTAGACACCCAGCTGGCCCCAGACCTCTTTATTTCTTAATATCCCTCAGGAATTTTTTTATGGCATCTGCTCTCAAACATTTATTGTGTGCCTATTTGAGCTCAGGACTGTCTATTACATCCTGAGAGAGATATAAAATTGAGATAAGATAGGATTCCTGCCCTAAAGGAGCTTACAGTCTAGGTGGTAATAAGACACAAATGAAGTGATGGAAAAACCAACAGATTGCATCCAGGTGAAAATGAGGACATGGCTGACCCAGAGAAGCCCTCCACCTTCCAATAAGGGGAAGGAAAGAATAGAAAGTTCTGACCAGCTATGGTCAGTGATCTTTTAGGGGACAATGACAAGGAATAAGGTGTCATTCCAGGGTTGAAGTGATCTTCAGGTATAAAATATGACTCCCAAGTCACTAGCCCTAACCTTTTTCAAGCCTTTCTCATTTTCTACCAGTCATATCCCCATTCTCCCTGTCCACTCAGGCTCAGAAACTCAAAATCCACTCATCTGACTCCTTCCTGGCCTCTCCCTCCACACACAATCTATTCCCAGCTGCTGTCTAGTTATATTTTAGCCATCCTTATTATTACTGTTGTGGACCCAAGAATTCACATCCTCTTCAATACATTTTGTATTAGAATGCTCTAGGGTTGATTTTTTCCACTGGAACTAGTGTAAGGAACATCTGATGAGAAAATTTCCTCTCCAAAGGCAGACCAGGGGTTTAAACTCAGAGTCAAGAAAACTTGAATTTCAATCCTTTCTCTGACTATGAAGTCACAACCTCTCTGATCATCATTTTCCATATCTGTAAAATGGGTATATCCTCTCAAGGTTGCTATAAGGATCAAAAGCACTGTATAAATATTAGTTATTATTATTATTGGCACTTGGCTCTCGGTCTTGGATGGTTGCCTGACTGCACTGAGAGATGAACTGCCTTGCCTAGGGTCTCAGTCAGCCCATAAGGTAAGACTTGAATCTAGGTCTTCCTGATCCCAAGGTGGACCCTCTATCCATTATGCCATGGCTGCTTCTGGATCAATTTTTCTAAAATGTCATTTTTCCTCTCATCTGCTCTTCTCTCTTCCCCCCCAGTGGTTTCTCATTGCCTACAGGATGAAAATCCAAACTTCTCATTCACCCAAGGCAGGTAGGTGGTGCAGTGGATAGAGCCCTGGGTCTGGAGTCAAGAAAAACTGAGTTCAAATGCAGCCTCAGGTACTTGTTAGCTGTGTGACCCCTGGCTAATCACTTAATCTCTATCTGCCTATAAAATAGGGATAATACTGGCACCTAATGCATAGTAGGTACCTTAATAAATATTTGTTTCCTTCCTTTTCCCATTAGCTTGCCTCTGCATATGAGATCTGTGCATCTCATTGATGGAAAGATTCCTTCATTGTAGATTATAACCCATCTGTGTCTGCTCCTCCTTAGTGATTCTCTTGATACCTGTCCTAGTCCATATCTTGGTCCCCATTTCCAATGGGGGTTAAGTGACTTGTCTAGGATCACACAGCTAGGAAGTGTCTGAGGTCAAATTTGAACAAATGATCTCCCATAACTAGACCTGGCTCTCAGAGCCACCTAGCTGTAGTTCCCTTCTGGCTCTGATATTGTGTCCTCTTCTAGTTCTAAGTCCTCTTCTGGTTCTTTCATTCACTGTTCTCAGGTTCATTCTAACTCTGACATTCTGAGTTCTAAGGTCTCTTCCAGCTCTGACATTCTCTGTTATTCTATTTCTTTCATTCTCTGTTCTTAGGTCCCTTCCAACTTCTTAGAACATTGCAGCGTTCATTTTCTAGGTTCTTAGGCTTCTCCCACCTGGGATATCTTATATTCTAAGGCTATGGCCTCCAAAGTGGTTTCCCCTACATGGTCTTGACCTGGCTTCTAAGGGAATTGTAAGTTGATAGGCCAATGGGAGGATGATAAGATAGTTACATCCAGACCTCCATACAACACTCTAATTCTACTCTTAGTCCTCAAATGCTTCCTACAATTGTTCAGGCTCCCAACATTCCTATTTCCTTGCCAAATATCAGGTGCTCAGGACAGTTATAACCTACCCCACTCCCTGACCACTCACAGCAACAGTTACATAGGTGTCATTGGCTTTCAGATCACTTCATGACTCCAGGAGATACTTACTTCTAAGAGGGTAGGTTCTGTGCTTCTGGGCTGTGACAAGTTTGAAAGCATTTGAATCCCCAAATTTTCACTTTTAGTAGACTGAATGAGTTTCACAAGATGAGCAGTCATGGATGGATGGCCAGATGGCCGTTGATCTCAAATATCATTATGTTTTACCCAAAACCAATCCCTCTTCCAAGGTCCCCTACTTCTATTGAATGTGCTACCATCTTTCCAGCCACCTAGGTTCTCAACCATGGTATCATCATCAATTCCTCACTCGGCCTCACCCACATTGCCAAATCTTGCTTTTTTTTCTATCTCCCCAACATCTTTTGCATACATTCCTTTCTTTCTATTCTAGAGGGGTCAGGGAGAGTTACAGCTCCTCCTTAGACCCCTCCCCTCTGTTTCCCAGGCAATGCATATATGGCAAAGGCTTTAGAGGCGGCAATGATGATGAACTCTACTTCCACTGTGAGTCTGGGACCCTTGGCTCTCCTCCTTCACTGACCGGCACCACTTCCTCTCCCTAGTCCCCATCAGAGGACAAGGAGCTTGTTGGGGGAGGGCATTAACTCCTAGGCTTGGATGTAAGGCTGTCATCTCCTCTGACCCTACCCCTATCCTGGTGCTGCTTCCTGGAGAGCAACTGCTCCTAAGGGTCTCTTTGCCTTTTGTCCTCACCAGTCAAGGTCCCAACCAGAAGGACATATATTGACCTGGAAAACTCTGCTGACCCTATGCAGGCGTTGCACCTGTTTGCCAAAGAGCTGGACAGCTCCAATGTCTCTGTCCACAAAATCATTGGCACAGGTAAGTGCTTCCCTGGCCCCAGTCTAGACCAGTGCAAACATACACACACACACACAGAGACACCCCCCCCCATCTCTGTCTGTCTGTCTGTCTGTGTCTCTCTCACACACACAGACACTTTCTTTCTCTTTCCCTCCTCTCTCTCTCTCTCTCTGTTTCTCTCTCTCTCTCTCTCTCTCTCTC
>NW_025368626.1:0-1311 GCF_016433145.1 Gracilinanus agilis | reverse complement strand
GTCACTTCACCTCTTCTCGTATAGGTTTTCTCACATGTAAAATGGGGTTAATAATAGCACCTACCTCTGAGGATGCTGTGAGGATCAACTGAGAGGATAATTTCAAAGCACCTGCTTCATCAAGGTACTTAAGAAATGCTTGTTGGGGCAGCTGGGTAGCTCAGTGGATTGAGAGCCAGGCTGAGAGGCAGGAGGTCCAGGTTCAAATCTGGCCTCAGACACTTTCCAGCCATGTGACCCTGGGCAAGTCACTTGACCCCCATTGCCCACCCTTACCACTCTTTCATCTAGGAGCCAATACACAGAAGTTAAGGGTTAAAAAAAAAAAGAGAAATGCTTGTTGACTTGATTTTTCAGTCTCCTTAGCTATTTCACCATCAATATCATGCCCCTTTATTGTGTGTATTCCCTAACATTTTGCCTTTGGCCCTCTTTTTTCTCCCTCTTTTCCCTGTTCTCTTGGTAACTTCGTCAGTACCCATGGATTTAACAATTGTCTCTATGCAAATGACTCTCAGATTAATATAGTGACTATAACTTTTTTGGCCCAAACTTTTTTGGCCTACCACCCCCTTTCCAGAAAAAATATTACTTAGCCCCCTGGAAATTTTTTTTTTATTTTAATAGCAATTAATAGGAAAGATCAATGCACCTGTGGCCATCACCGCTTTCCTGGATCACTGCAGCACCCACCAGGGGGCGGTGGCGCCCACTTTGAGAATTGCTGAATTATAGTCAGTCCCAATTTCTCCTTTGAGTTTCAGCAGACACCACCAATTATCTGTTGGACATTCCAAATTGGATCTCCTGGAGACAACTCAAGCTCAACATTTCTAAAACTAAATTCTTTACTTTCCCCCACTCTGAACCTTATTCTGAACTTCCCTATTTCTCCTCCAATTCTGCTCATGCCTCAGGTTCATAATCTCTGGATTATCCTGAACTCCTCATCTCCCCCTCACTCCACATACCCAATTAGTTGCCAAATCTTGTGATTTCTATCTTTACCTACATCCCTTAGCTCCATTCTCATGACTCTCACCATTGTTCAGGCTCTCTTCATCTCTCCTAGATGACTGTAATAGCCTCTTAACCTGGGCTCCTTTTCCTCAAGTATTTCCCCACTCCAGGCCATCCTATACACTCCTATCAAAATAATTTTCCTTAAGCACAAATCTGATCGTGTCACTCTTCTAATCCACTCTTCTAATCCACCACTAATATAAATGCCTTTGCTTAGCTTTTTTCTTAAATCCTTTCCTTTTAATAGGTATATGCAATACATATATGCCTACATATATATGTATGTAT
>NW_025368625.1:0-3801 GCF_016433145.1 Gracilinanus agilis | reverse complement strand
AGAGGGAAAGAGAGAAAAAAGAAGGAAGGAAGAAAGAGGGAAAGAAAAAAAGAGAAAGGAAAGAAGGAAGAAATAAAGAAGAAAGAAGGAAGGAAGGAACAAAGAAACAAAAAAGGAAAAAGAAAGAAGCATATTTGTTAAATGCTTGTTATGTGCCAGCTACTATGCTAAACATAAGATCCCCAAAAGTAAGACAGTCCTTCCCCTCAAGGAGCTTTTATTCTAATGGGAAGAAACAAAACATACAGGGTGTTAGTGGCCAGAGAAGGGAGTTTGGGTCTGGAGAGTCACAGAAATGGTAGCATGTATCACTTCTTGTGTGCAGAATAAGAAACTAGGCAATGGGTAACAAATAGCTACCAAACAGTTGATTGACCTGCATTGTGTAAAAGTGAAATTTGAGAAATGCCATCTAAAAGTATATATATATATATATATTTACTATGGACACGTGGGGACCTTAAAACTAAATTTCCTGTGGTCCAACGGGTTTCCAGTTTGGTTCTTTGGGCGTGGGGATGCCTGCGTCACCACGCAGAGGACTGTTTAAATGGGAGGAGTATCCAAAAGGAAGCCCTCTTGGCTAGCAGACTCAGGAAGAGACGGGAGGTAACAATAATGGCTGGGCGGCAGTTTTGAATTCTTACAAGTGCGTGGTCTAATGACTTTATCTATCAGCATGGCTTTAATTAAAATACTAATTTATATTATTATAGCAGCCTTTATTATTTTTTATCTTAATAATTGTCAATGCTGTTGTTCAATCACTGAGTCATGTCCAAGTTTTCTTGGCCCCATGGCCCTTCCATACTTTACTATCTCAAAGTTTGTCCAAGCTCGTGTTTGTTGTTTTCACATTTCTATCTATCCATCTACCCCCCCTCTACAGTCCCTTTCTCCTTTTGCTTTCAATCTTTCCCAATGCTGGGGTACTTTACAGTGACTCCTGTCTTCTCATCATGTGGCCAAAGTATTTTAAGCTTCTGCTTCAGTACGAGACCCTCCAGTGAATCATTTGTCAATGTTAGTGTGGGCTCAGAACAAGAGGTGGAAAGCAGAAGGATGGGGGATGTAGAGCAGATGACAAGGCAGCATAGCATATAAATAGATATAGATCATATTAATTAATAGTCAGTATTTATTGAGTGCCTACTAAGTTCTCAGTATTGTGCTGTGAGCTATAATTTGTATATGAGCCCTATCTGTCCTACTAGATTATTAATTCTCTAAAGCCAGGGATTGTGCCAAGGATATCTTTTTTTGCTTGTTGTTGTTGAGTTGCTTCTGATTCTATGACCCCATTTGGGGTTTTCTTGGCAAAGATACTGGAGGAGTTTTGCCATTTCCTTCTCAGGCTCATTTTACAGATGAGGAAACCAAGGCAAATAGGGTTAAGTGATTTGGCCGGGGTCACACAGTTATTAAGTGTCTGAAGTCAGATTTGAACTCAGGAGACTCTAGAGCTGGCACTCTACCCATTTCACTACCTAGCTATACTCAGTCCCTAGCTCAACACAATTCCAATAGCTCCCTACTATCTCTAGATCAAATAAAGAGTCCTTTCTTTGGTACTTAAACTCTTCACAACCAGACCTATTCTAATTTTCTTATACCTTAATTCCCTCCATGTATTTTAGAATCCAGATAAAGTGGCTCATTTACTATTCCTCACACATGATGCTCTGGCCTTGGTGCCTTCCAGCTGGCTATTCCCCATCCCTGGAATGATCTCCTTCATCTTCACATCCTGGCTTCCTTCAAGACTCAGCTCTGGCTCAGTCTTCTGCACCAAGCCAGTCCTCTCTATTGGTTGTCCCTTACTCCTGCTATATGCCTGTCCCATGTCCTTTTTCAATCAAACAGCTGTTGGATGATATATTTTACATGACTTTTTCTATACAAGTCATTGCTGATATGATGCTGCCGCCTCTTTCTACCTTCAATCTACCCTTTCTTTGGTTTATCTACAATTCTAATTCTAGAGAGATTGTGGTGTTTCATGATTTGCCCTCATGTAGCATTGCCAGAAGAATTTTGATGTTAAAAGAGGATTTTGTTTAGGGAATAGCTTAGGATCATTGAAAGAGCCGGGCAGTTTCCTAACTACAATCTAGCCAACTCTCTTGCTCCTAAGCAGTTCTGGAACTAGCTCATTATCCATCTGTAGTGTTGGCCAAAGATATATTTATCCATCCATACAGTTAGATATCATGGTATTGGCCAGGATGGGTCACCAAACTACAGTTTGGTATGGCCAATGAGCTAAGAATGTTTTTTTTAATAATGTTAAATATGACCCTTTATTTAAAGATTAAAAAAAAAACCATTTCTAGCTCACTGCCATACAAAAAAGGCAGTGGGCTAGGTTTGGCCTTTGGGCCATGGTTTACTGATCCTTAGAAGTCTCCAATTTTATTTTTCATCTTGTGCCCCTATCAATAAAAAAATTTATGCAATATATACACACTTATTTACAAATAATATAATATACTATAATAATGAATGTGTACATTATAAAAACTTACACAAAAATAGAGATTTTGAAAGAATAAAGTAAAGATCAAATAATGTTTAAACAATGGATTTGAGTAGGGAAGTGACATGGTTAGACTTGTGCTTTAGAAAATTGACTATGCAGAGAAGAAGTATCGAATATGCAACATAAAGCCATATGTATCCCATAATACTTCCTAGTGTGGCCTGAATCAGATTGAAATTTAATTGGGAAATATTTAACAAAATTAATGTGAATATAATCAAATATATATAACATTACATTGTAAAACTAATTCAAGGAGGCAGCTAGGTAGCTCAGTGGATAGAGAGCCAAGCCTGGGGATGGGATATGGCTCAAAGCTGACCTCAGATACTTCCTGGTCTTATGACCCTGGGTAAGTCACTCGAACCCCAACGCCAAGCCACTATTCTGCCTTGGAACCAATACTTAATATTGATTCTAAGATGAAAGGTAAAAGTTTAGGGAAAAAAATAGCTCAGTATTTAGCCTGTAGGGATCTTTATGTACAATTAGTGGCCTCTGTTTCTATTTGAGTTTGATACCACTAATGTTGAAGGCAAAGGGCAGGAAATAAGCATTAATTACATACTATTGCTAGGCACAATGCTAAGTGCTTGACATATGTGTCTCCTGTGTTTTGTTTCTTCTTGATATTAATGATCAAAGGGCCACTCAAATAGTTATCCTTAGGGTGACTTATTTTGAGGAATCTTGTATGGGAGAAAACTTATTAAAGGACAGACTTTAAGGCTGTATTTTGCTCTATTAAAATCATCAAATATATCAATAGTCAATTCTCTGTGCTCATTAGCCAACTTCACATGATGGAGATGTTTTCTGTCAAGTAATATTGTTTGTGAAAGACTGTATGGTTTCTTCTCATATCTTCATCAAGGATACACTTTATATATATATGTGTATATATATATATGTATGTATGTATATATGTATATATATATGTATGTATATATAGATAGATAGATAGATCATTCCCATAAAGATTTTGTAGGCGATAAGGATAAGGATGGATTCAAGATGTCAATGGTATGGTACAGGTAACTCCTATGTGAGAAAACTCATCTACACAGTACCTTCTCTGCAATTTATAATCCTGGAGGCTTTCCTAGAATGCTGAGAAGCTAAATGTTTTGCCCAGAGTCACAAAATCCTTTTGTTTTAGAGATAGGGCATTAACACAAGACTTCCTAGTTTTAGCTCTCTATCCACTATATCATTTTCTCTGTCTCTGTCTCTGTCTCTCTCTCTTCCCCCACTCCTTTCTC
>NW_025368624.1:0-1269 GCF_016433145.1 Gracilinanus agilis | reverse complement strand
TTGACTTATAGGTGGAAGAGTGGTAAGGGTAGGCAATGGGGGTCAAGTGACTTGCCCAGGGTCACACCGCTGGGAAGTGTCTGAGGCCGGATCTGAACCTAGGACCTCCCGTCTCTAGGCCCGGCTCTCAATCCACTGAGCTACCCAGCTGCCCCCCATGCATGCATTCTTTTAACTATCCCTTCTCTTTCTCCTCCAAATCCCCTCAGAATCAACCCAGCCCCAACTCCTGTTTTTCTTGTTTAACTTCCTCAGTGAGGTTCTGAAAGGATATTTGTTTCTCCCTCCCCTATTATTCTGCCTTTTCTGCCTCCAGCCCTGCAGGCTACACATGTCTCTGGCCCATTTCTAGTCCCGTTGGGAAGCTGTGGGCTAAATCGTCTGCACTGATCCTACTTTGCTGATGACCCCCTTTCTTATTGCCCTTGGGCTTCCGGTTAGCTTTTTGTGTTGTTCTGGGATGCAATGAATCACAGCTTCTCCTTGGATTTCTTTATCATTATCTGGTGTGGCACATGTTGTAGGATTTTTCTGGAGGAGGGATATGACAGCTCAATAGTCTGACCGTCTTTTAGATTTCACAAATGTGAGCAGGTACACCAAGAAGAGTAGTTACAGGACAATCCCAATAATTCAGGGTCATCATCCCCTTAAACTCAAGGTCCTTGGGAAAAGTGGGGTCAAAATATAAAGCACAGGACAACTAGGTGGCTCAATGGATAGAGTGGCAAGACTCGAGAAGGGAGATCCTAGGTTCCAGGGTAGCCTCGGACACTTTCTAGTTGTGTGACCCTGAACAAGTCACTTACCCCCACTGCCTAGCACTTACTGGTCCTCTGCCTTAGATATTGATTCTAAGGTGGAAGGCAAGGATTTTTTTAAACCCTTAACTTCTGTGTATTAGCTCTTGGGTGGAGGAGTGGTAAGGGTGGGCAATGGGGGTCACTGGACTTGCCCAGGGTCATACAGCTGGGAAGTGTCTGAGGCTGGGTTTGAACCTAGGACCTCCCGTCTCTAGGCCTGACTCTCAATCTACTGAGCTACCCAGCTGCCCCCAAGTTAAGGATTTTTTAAAAAATCTACAGGGAACAGCTGGGTAGCTCAGTGGATTGAGAGCCAGGCCTAGAGACAGGAGTTCTGAGTTCAAAGTTTTGACCTCAGACACCTCCCAGCTGTGTGACCCTGAGCAAGTCACTTAACCCCCATTGCCTAGCCCTTACCACTCTTCTGTCTTAGAACCATATTGGTTCTAAGGCAGAAGGTTGGGGT
>NW_025368623.1:0-2288 GCF_016433145.1 Gracilinanus agilis | reverse complement strand
TATATATATATATAAAATCACCCAACACCTATTACCATATTATTCATTTTTGTAATAATCATTTAAAACCAAAACCCCAAATCATATATCCATATAAATAAATGATAAATTATGTGTTTTCTTCTGGATTTCTACTCCCACAGTTCTTTCTTTGAATGTGGATAACATTTTTACAAATCTCTCATGCTGTCATTCTGACATGACAGGGCAATGGGAGATGCATTCTTGGAGGGAAGGAGTCTTTCCTACCATATCATGTGGACTTTGTGCTTATTTAACCTCTTATTTTGGCCTCTACCTACCTATTGATACCTTGACCATTAGCCGGGTCCACTTGGTAGAATAGGTCCTGAAAGCTAGAATGTTCTTCTTCTGGAATCCCGAATTCTGTATTAGAATGTTTAAGAATGTCTCACCACGGGTTAGCTAGGTGACTCAGTGGATTGAGAACCAGACCTAGAGATATAGGTACAAATCTGGCTTCAGTCATTTTCTAGCTGTGTGATCCTGGGAAAGTCACTTAACCATGAATGTATCCCTTACAGCCTTCTGCCTTAGAACAAATATTATAGTGAGGAAGACTACAAGAAGACAAAGAAGATTAAATTCTCTCAGACACTTACTAGCTGAACAAGTCGTTTGTCTTCTCAGCCTCAGTAGTGAGGATAATGATGTCATTTACTTCACTTGATTATTGTACAGATCAAATATGTTTGTATGTATAATGCATATAGTATAAATAGCATATATGATATATAGTATGATGTCTACCATACTATAATCTATATGAGTGTATCACATATACTATATAATGCATATATACATATTATATATATATATATATATATATAAATGTGCATATACAGATAATGTTGCAAGTCTAAAAATATTGTCATCCCAGGGATCAGGTAGATGTTGTTCATGCCCTTTTTATTGAGGCCAGCAAAGCTGTTTAACAGCAGGTGTGTTATCTTTGCAGGTGCTTGGGTAAATGTTGTACTTTATTCCTAAACCACTTGGAGAGAAAGCAGTAAAGGCATCCAGAGGTCCTAGTGGGAGGGATCTACCATGAATCCTTTCTTTTCAGCTTTTTTTCCCAATTAAATTAGGGTTATTGTAAAGTTGCAATTAACAAATCAAACTGCTGGGAACTTTGCTGCCAGTTTTTGTCTCTCAAAATTTACCCTTCGAGAAAGAATCTGAGAATGTCAGAGGCACAAGGAACCTAAGAAAGCATGAGTCCAACCCCCTCATCTCACAAGTGAGGAAATGGAGGCCACTTGGCTTCCCCAAGTCACAGAGTTGACTAGGCAAAGCCATAATGAGAACAGAGTCAGTCTGGTATTGCTTCCGGTGCTCTATCAATAGTGACTTATTGCCCCAGTAAGCACAGAGGCAGTGCTCCCATTCAGTTCTGATTATGAAACTTGATGTATCTAATGGAATCCTTTTGGGGAGCCAACCTATCAGACCTGACTCTGGCTTTATGGAGAAAAGGAATGCCTTGAGAGTCATGATATCTGAGCAACAGACTTAGTCTTAATTCATACTAACTCTATGAGCAAGAGCAAGACAGTTTCATTTCTCTGAGCTTCAGTTTCTTCATCTAAATAATAGGGATAGCAATATTTAAATTTCCTGTCTTCCACGCTTATTATAAGTATTTGTGGCATGTAGCTTAGAAAGACCACGGACCAATTTCTAGTTGTTACATATATTGGCTACGTAATTTTTGACAGGTCTCTTAATCTCTCAGTAAGCCAAGGGACTCCCTAAACCAAGTGTATCAAACTCAAATAGAAACACAGTCACTAAATTTTATATATGTATCCCTGCTCATGGCATGTTGATTTAGAAAATCATATATTTTATTCTATCATTTTTTATTTGTTTTGTTAAATATTTCTCAATTATAATATGGTTCAGGTCCCACTCAGGAGTATGGTGAACCTTTGTTTGAAACTTCTGTTATAAACTCTAAAAATGCATAGAATTTGGCAGTCTGTATTGGTAAGAGTCCTCTATGCCAAAGAAATTATGTCTGGGGGCAACTGGTTGGCTCATTGCATAGAGAGCCAGGCTTAGAGATGGGAGGTCCTCATTGCAAATGTAGTCTCAAACACTGACTAGCTATGTGACATTGGTCAAGTCATTTAACTCCAATTTTAGCCCTTACTGCTTTTCTGCCTTGGAACAAATACTTAGTACTGATTCTAAGACAAAGAGAAAGGAAGGAAGGAAGGAAGGAAGGAAGGAAGGAAGGAAGGAAGGCTGTCTCTTATACACAT
>NW_025368622.1:0-3722 GCF_016433145.1 Gracilinanus agilis | reverse complement strand
GCAAAGTTGGAGAGGCAAACAAGAGACAGATAAAATTGAGAGAAAACTTTGTTCCAATTCCATAGATATTCATGGCATCATAAACTAATCAAAGACTAAATTTGTGACTAAAGCTGTTCTATGAATTCTCAAATTGTAGTTTCAATGTTTCTATGAGAACTGACATTATATATACATTTACATATATGTGTATTTATAAATTTTGAGGAGCCAGTTTGCAGAATATTTTACATACAAAATAACAAATTTCTGTGAAAGTTCAAATTAGAAGCAAAGTCACCGAAAGATTTTGGAATAGAGCATGCATTTTTAAGCTTTTAAGAACCCCAGTAGCAACAGTATTATACATAGTTACTTCCTGTGTAATAAAAATATCCTAACTTATAAAGGAAAAACTTAGTGAAGCAAAGATTAGTACCATTGATAGTCTGGGATATGAATGGGAAATAAAATTTAGAGCAGTTAAGCAGATAGGAAAAGTGTCAGATAAAAACATGTAAAGAATAAAGAAGGAAAGATGAGGTTTTGAAAGACTAATGAAAGTCCATTAGAAGGATATAAAAAGAAAGGAAAGAATGAAGTTTAAGTATATAGGGATTGAGAAAAGGATGAGTGAAAAAGCTAAAGAACATTGTATTCTAGGTGTAAATGGTGAGACTGAAAATAAAGGGTATGGAATTTGGGAAAGAAATTTTTATCACAATGAGATAAAGAAGGATTTGAGAAACTTAGAGAATTGCCTGTTGGCAATTCCAGACAGATAATATGGTCTCAAGTTATAATATATAAATGTAAATAGTGTAGATTGGTCTTGAGTATAGTCAATATAGAATGCCCAAAATAAGAAAATGAATGATGTTCTACATAAGATAATTTGGAAATTCATTCAGATAAATTGATGTCACCTGACTGGTAATAAGTATTGTTTCATATTCTAAATACACGATAGTGTGTATGTTATTGTGTTTCTAAATTTTTCTTATATTGTAAAGTTTGGGAAATCATATAAGAAATTCTATAAGAAAAGTAATGTCTCTTTTAATCTGGTTGCCATTAGATTATAAAGTGAGGTGTTAAAATAATGTAATTAAAATATTTTTAAATTACAAAATATTTATGGGATATATTTACTTTATAGTGAAAGATAATCATCATCATTATCATCATCATCTGTTGGGAGAATAAACAACAAAGTCTTCTTCCAATTTCCCTAATGAGTGAAGTTCCTTGGGAATTTTTCTTTGGAAAAAAAATTGTAAGATCTTATTCTCTTCTGACACTGATAAAATTTTGAAGCACTGAAGTTTGAGAAACTAGGATTTTTCCTATTCAAAGTGGGAAAATTTAAAAGTTTGAGTATAGTAAAGATTGAGCTTCATGTGATATCAGTTTGCCATTACTTAAGAAATAATTATGAAGTTATTTCTGTTAGTGAATAGTATGCTTTGAAGTTGCATCTTTGAGTCAATTTAGTAACAATCAACTTGAGATTCAAAGATTTTATCCTTTCAGTGGGGGTGAATAGGCAACACAGACTGGGGGTTTAATATAATCAGAATTTTTCTTGACTTTTGAGACAAACATAAGGTAATTGATGAATGTGTAAAAATTCCTGAATGTGGTTATTCTTAATTTATAAATGAAGGGTAAATGAAATGTCCTTATACAACTTATTATTAACATTGTTGGAATATGCGAAGAACAATAAGAAGCTAGCCCTAACCTGGGAATTGTAAAATTTTGCTATTTGAGGTAAAATCTTATGAGCCTATAATTTGAAGCTATTCTAAGTTTTGATTTTAGGTATGATTGTCTTAAGTGTCATTAAGTAACAGCTCACCATATTATGGAAATGCCCTACATTGCCTTAAAGGAATGCAGGAAAATGTCTTGTGTTGCCCAGAGGAGGTTATTGTTCATATATTATGCATATATATTTAATATAAATGCAGATTTGGAGTATATTTTATAAAAAGTCCTTAAACTTGAATAATTTTACATATAAAATTACAATAATTATGAAATTATTTTTCTATTTTATAGTCTCATAATTTTAAGAGATAGAAGGGATCATTTTCCTAGTCATCTCTCATAAATTATTTTTGAAGATTCTCCCTCCATCACTTTGATGGCAGTGTCCTTATCAGCCCCAGAGTTTAGGTTAAGAGAGTATGCAAGTAGTATGTAAATATTGAAATTCCTTGAAGTTTCAGGTAAATTATGTTTCCTAATTTGATGGTTTTTTCCCCTTTTATCTCTGTTCTCAATAGGATCAGAATCATGAGGCATGACTTATTTTTTGTCATTAGTTCATACTAGTTATTGGAAAAATCAATTTAAGAATTTGTACTAAATTATATCGAGTCTCATTCCTGGCAGATTTTAGAATTACCCAAGAATTTCTGAGGGACTGGGAACCAAAGAAGCATCTCTCCTATAACAAACTCCCTTCGGAGCTGCCCAGAGAAT
Source organism: Gracilinanus agilis (assembly GCF_016433145.1). NCBI lineage: Eukaryota > Metazoa > Chordata > Mammalia > Didelphimorphia > Didelphidae > Gracilinanus > Gracilinanus agilis. The sequence goes on along the minus strand of NW_025368622.1, from coordinate 1,253 downwards.
TAAACTTATTTCAGAATGTGCAAGGGAAGATATTTCTTTGTTCAGACACCTACTTGAAACAAGATGAAATATGCTCAGGTCTCTGTTCTTACCGGTTGCAACAGAACATGGATTTTAATTCTTCCAACTATATCTTTCTGAGGTCCCCACACTGAAGAAATCAGATCTATTCAAAGTCACTGCCCTTTCCCTCCAAAATACTATAAGAATAAACAAAGCCAATAATCAAAACTGTAATAATAAATGAGAGCCAAGTAACCAATGTTAGGGATGGAGGGGAGACAGAGAAAGTCTATGTGGGGTGAGACTCTCTTCTAGCCCTCCCTTCTTGCCAAATATACACTCTGGGAGACTTCGAGGGGGTGTTACCCCTAAACTGAGCGACCTGGATGGTTGTGCTGCCCCACAGGAGTTGGGAACAAGGCTTCTCTATAAGATGAGGTACTGGGTGCCCCAATCCGATTCTGAATGCGGGCGGGGTACACACAAGCCACCCCACAAGGTCATTCAACTTCACAGTGGGTGGTCTGGTTCCAAGATGGAGGCATCCAGACCAAGCTGTGATTCACCTTCCCCTCCTTGTCTCTCAGGTACTCTGGAATGTTATCTGACTAATGAATGGCTTTTATTAATCACAGTTCAGGGACTGGGGAAAGGGGTGAAGGGCAGAGGGACTTTGGGGTGCTCTCTTCTCTATTTCTATGGGGTTCATCACTTGGGTGGGAATTCTTGGGGTTCCCACTCCTAAGCATCTCCCCTCGCCTCTTCTCCTTGAGTTTCTATTTCTATTTCCTATTTCTATACTTTTCTATAATTGCAAGACAAACCGGAAAGGGTCTCTCAGCAAGCTTGGGAAATGGGAGAAGGAGCCTAAGAGATTGCTCCCAAAATGGAGTCCCAAAACTTATCTCAATCATTGGTTGAAGTCTTCCTGAGTGAGATGCAATGGGATGACTTTGACCAGGGAAGCAGGGTATCAATGTCCAAAGAAAGATCCTCAGGAAGCCCTCAGGACTGGATCCAAGCTGAGATGTCCTCCTCTTCTCTCTCAGTCCTCCATCAGAAGCCCTCCTCTTTTCCTTCCTCCTCCAGAAAATTCCCCAGAATTCTCTCTGGTCCCAATTATCAGTAACTGTCATCAATGGCCTTCTTCTGGCTCTTTTTTTAAAAACATTTTTAAACCCTTAACTTCTGTGTATTGACTTGTAGGTGGAAGAGTGGTAAGGGAGGGCAATGGGGGTCAAGTGACTTGC
>NW_025368621.1:0-7840 GCF_016433145.1 Gracilinanus agilis | reverse complement strand
AGAGAGAGAGAGAGAGAGAGAGAGAGAGAGAGAGAGAGAGCAAGAAGCCTATGACAGGAGACACAGAATTGGAAGACAACACATCTTAGTGCAATCTAAAGGGACATAACAGTCCTTCAAAAAATCTTGCCTCTGCCACTGAATATCTGTGTGAACTTGGACAAATACCTTAACTCTTCTGGTCAAATAAGGGAGATGGGCTTGCATGGATTTTAGGGTCCTTCCAGCTCTAAATTTGTGAACCTATTCATGAGGGAACATTCTGCTAGAGGGCTGAAGGATTCAGAGTACAGAATGAGGCATATTTTTTTCTTTTTTAAGAAATGGCTGATGTGAGAATTTGTTTTGTTTGACTATACATGTTTGCAATGGCTTTTATTTTTTTCTCAATGGGGCAGAGGAGGAGAAAGTGGGAGGGAGAGAATTCAAAACTGAAAATGAAGTAAAATTGAATTTTTAAAATTTTTAAATAAATCTGATTCTAAGTTAGAATTCACTGTCAACTATGTCCTCTCATCTTCCATTTCTTCCACTTTGTACCTTTTTCCTCCTGATTCAACTGATTCAACTCAAAAGATGGGAAAGGAATTAAAAGGCTCCCTCATTCATATTATTCCCTCCTTGGACCCTGTGGGATAAGAGCTATTTGCCCCTGCTCCTTTATTGTTGACTTGTACTATCTGAGGTCAGGTGACAGAGAATAGAAAGGGCAGCTGCAAGTAGGATGGGGGTGGGGAAGGAGAAGCTAGGGAGAAGAGAAAGGAATTTATGCTTAAGGTTTTTGGGGATGGTAAAAGGGGGGTGTAGGGAGAGTGGTATTTGGGGATGATAGAAGTTGAATAAAAGAAACCAGTCCTACAGTCAGGGCAAAAGGAAAATGGAATCACAGGGGTAAAGGATGAAAAAGTACTTTTAGAAAGAGAAAATATTAAGTTACTGAGGTCTAGAGGAAAAGCTTAATCTGTACACATACTGAAAGCTGGGGTCATGCTTACTATGTGATTCTCTTTATACCGGGCTTAGGACAGTTACTGTCAGTAAATAAATGCTTACTAATGACAGTAAGCCTGAAAGAGAAAATCAAGGTAGTGGGGAGTGGGCAGCAACCAAATTCACACTATGTGAGAGAATTAGAATAATTTTATGGTCTTACCTTCTTTTGGCCTCCTCCTCCTTGTGCTGTCTCCACTCCAGCTTGGTTTTTCGGTAGAGCAGGTTCATGTCGTAGGGCAAGAAGGAGGAGATGTGGGGCTCTGCTCAGCACCACCAGGCCTGGGGGGGGGCCCTCCCTGGGTCCTGGATCAACTTGGTTGGGGAAAGAAAAAATAGTAATAGTAGTAGTGGTGGTGGTAGGGGTATTTGGAAGAGAAAGAGGAGTAATAGAGACCTAGCAGAAGAAATTTAAACCATGTGGGAACAGGACAAACATGTCATCCCTGTTGTCCTCCTGTCTGCTCTTGGAATTGTCCCAAAGAAGCTTTCAGTGAGACTAGAGAAGATAAATTTACATCCCAATATTCTCATTCAATTTCAAAAAGCAGTCGTTTTTATCAATCTGGACAATAGTCCGAAGAACACAAGATATATAAGAATAATAACAAGATAGCAACTTGTCCTTGGTCCAGTCCTATCTGAACCCATCAAAAAAGATGAAAGAGAATTAACAATAATAACTGATATATTGTACTTTAACCTATTTATGCAAATCACTTTCCATATATAATAATACTAGAAGGATGGCAGAGTGCATTACATATATTATCTCATTTCATCTTCACAACATCCCTGTGAGGTAAGTGCTATTATCATCCCCATTTTATAGGTGAGCAAATTGAGGCAAAAAGAGGTTAAGTGACTTGCCAACGGTCATATAGTTAAAATGAAAAGAAATGGAAAAAAAACACAAAAGGATGAGAGGATGCCAGGAATAAAAAGGATAGAAGACATGACTTGGGCCCACAAAAAGAAATGACAGAAAAACAAAAACAGACTAGCAGAGGCATACAAATAGATATTAAGAAATAGTTCAGGTCCCCAAGTGTGCAGAGACATACTGACAAATAAAATATAAACATATTCTATATAGACATATATACAACACATACACTGTATATGACAGACCTGGATAATAGAGATTCACTACAGAGCCAGACACACTGATGAACATGGATACATAGACATATACACAGGTAAACAGATCTGGAGACACGATGCACCCACAGACATAAACACCCACAGACACACCCACAGACTATAGACACACACAAACATACAGACATCCACATTAATCAGATACCCAGAATTAGACAAACAGGAGTTACTGCTTAGTGCCTTATTGGTATAGGTTTACAACCAATTTTTTTTTGGTGGGGGGTAGTAGAGGCTCAGTCAAGTTTCTAGCATTTGGGAGGAGGGAAGGAGGACTGAGTCAGGGGACAATCTCTGTTCTTAACCCAGGATTGTAGTCCTGCACCTGACTAATGGACCACCCTCCACCCCCACCCCAAACACACACTCACAAACACATACACACCTCCTTTCCTGTGTTTAGACTAGGGCCTGGCCCTGCTCTGTCTCCTTGTCTGTTCCCTACATCACCTCCTGGGTAGCAAGTCCCTCAGCCTTCCCTAGCCCTGTCTCCAATCTCCTTCCAACCTCTTAGATCTGTGGATGCGGACAAACCCTTCTCTTCCAGTTCCAAGTATTGGCTCACCCCGGAAGCATCACTGGGGTGGGAGGTGGGGGATGGTTCGAGAGGGGCGGGAGGGAGTCCTTAGGTTCAGTCCCTGGCTCCAGATGTCTCCCTCTGAGTGCCCACCTTCATATCCTAGCCTGACACTTCCCCCATTCTCCCAAACATCCCCATCCCTCACCATCCCCATTCTCCTTGCTCACCCTGGGGCCTCTTCCCTCTGCATCCCTACATCTCCACGGATCCTCTGGACTTGGCCTGCCTCATCTCTCCAGCCCCCTGGTTCCCGTGTCCTCCTCCACCTCTCCCCTTGCCTGGATCCCTTGTGCCTCTCGGCTCCCCTTCCTCCATCCAACATCCCCCTCCCCAACCAAGTCCCCCCAGTTTCCCCATTTCCCCCGTACCTGGCCTGCCAGGCGCCGGCCCCCCCATGCCGGGCGGAGCCCGGAGCAGGAGGAGGAGGAGGAGGGAGGAAGCGAGAGAGAGACAGAGAGATCAGGGGGGAGCGGAGCCCGGGCCTGCCGCAGAGACAGCCCCGCCTCCAGGTCCGCCCCCAGACCCGCCCCTGGCCCTCAAACCCACCCCTCCACGCGGGCCGGGGAAGCGGGGAGAGAGCTTGGGAGCTAGAGACCCACGACTGCCGGGGAGAGTAGGTATAGAGTGGCAGGCCGAGAATGAATCGGAAAAGAATGAAAGATGCAAATATCGGAAGGAGAAAAAAGCCCCCAGACTGCGGGTGGGTGGTAGCCCCGCAGCCGCCGCGCGCTAGCGGACTGTCTCTGCTCTTCCAGGGTCTTAGCCTGATCCCGCTCCCCGCCGTCTCGGGGAACCTAAGTTTCTGGTTTTCCCTCCCAGTCTCAGCCAAACCCCACTACCCTCTGCGGCGGTTCGGGCACCTCGGTGCTCCTTGCCCGAGGGGGCTCCCTGGTGGTCGCGCACGGATCTGCAGTCCCCAGCCCAGCCCAGACAGCTTCATTCCTTGTCTGTTTCACAGCACAACCCAGCCTGGGGAGCAGTCAGAAACCAGAATGTGTTGGCTTTAAGAAAGCCGGATGGAAGCTTACTTAGAGGATCTTTGGCCCCAGTTGACTCCTCTATAGAAGAAGGGGTTTGGACAAGGTGATTTCTAAGGCTCTTTTCAGCTCTAACATTCTGCGGTTTTGAGTTGGAGATCTTGAAAGTTTGAGGGCGCCCTCCCCCCAGGCAGGACAGCTGGGTGGGTGGGGAGCGGTGTAGTTAGCTTGAGAGACCAGCAGGGGTAAGCAGCCTTACTTTCCGAGAGACAAAAGAGACTGGCAGCAAGACAGACAGATGGCAGTGCAAATAGATAAAGACACCTCTCCAGCAGGAGGGGCTGTTTACCTTCTTGGTCTCCTAAAGATGAGGGAGCTAGGGGGAGCTCAATTCATCCTTCCCCATCGACTTTCCTCACATCCTGTACCTGGCATCCTAAATACCTGGACTTTGCTTTCTCTCTAAGTGTTCAAAGTAACCCCTGTACTCCTGCATAGCTGGGACACTCTCTTCTTAACCCTTGACTTTCACTAGCTCCACGCCTTGGAATCTTGGGAGGATTGCTTTGGGAGGACAGTAAATAATTTCTTAGAATATTAATTACCTCTAGCAGCAGCATAGCCATCTTAATACATAGTATAAAGTAAATTCAAACGCCGGGAAGGACAATTTACCACCTCAATCCCTATCCTCATCCAACCCCTAGAAATCTGAGATCTCTCAAATGAGAACTTACTCTTTTGGCTTCAGGTTTTTATCTTCTGTTAAAATACCCCTCGAACAATGACGTTCCTGGAGAGGAGATAAAACATATCTCTTTCCTCACAGGAGAGAGGTGAAGGACAACTAGGACAGAGTATTGTATATGTTGTCAGATAAAGTTTCTCTATTCTATGCTTCTCCTTTAAAAAAAAAAAGTTGTAATGTAGAGTCAAAATCATCAATAAAATGAGCTGAACAAATAATCATAAAATAAAATATTCTTGGATGAGGTAACAGCAGCAGAATAAGAAACTTTTTGAGAACAGGGACTGGTTTTGATTTTGTTTTTTTAATTTTGTTTCCTTAATGCCTAGAAGTAGGCACTATTTTAACAAATATTTGTTGAGTTGGTTGAGTTTGTATACTGAAGCTGTTTTTGGCTGGAAAAATGAAGAAAGGGTGAAGACATTGATGGGGGTAGGAGGGAGAACATTTTTTTTCCTTAGGACTTAGTTTCAGTGATAATCATCCAAAAGCATTTCCTGAGAAAATCTGACATTATTTGGATTTATGTCTTTATGTAAGACACTAAGCTGGGTGCTTAAATCCTATGACTCTATGGCAGGTAATGCTGTAGGTGTGGTGGGAAGAGTACTGAGCCAAAGAGAAAAGTAATTGGCACTATAGGAGGCATATAACAGTTGTTGTGGGAGGTATATAGAGTAGGTTCTGTGAAGGTCTCCTTTCCAGGGCTGTAAAACCAGAGCCCAGGTTTCTTTTAGCAGACAATATATATATATATATATATACACATACATACATACATATATATGCTGCATTTTATATATCATAATATATTTTATTTGTTCAGTCATGCCCTAATCTCTGTGACCCTATTTGAAGTTTTCTTGGCAAAAGATACTGGAGTGGTTTACCAATTCCTTCTCCAGCCCATTTTACAGATGAGGAAACTGTGGCAAATAGGGTAAAGTGACTTGCCTAGGGTCATACAGCTAGGAAGTTCCTGAGGTCAGACTTGAACCTATGAAGATGAATCTTCCTGACTCCAGGCCCAATAATCTATCTACAGTCCCCACTAGCCATCAGATAGATGATAGATAAGATACATATACATATATGTACATATCTACATAGTATGTGTGTATGTTAGAAATGTTGTCAAGAATTTGATGAGGAAAGTTCACTATTGAGCTTAGAGGTCATTGAGACCAACTCCTTCACTTTACAATTGAAGAAACTGAGGTCCAGAGAGGTCAGGGTTACAGGACTAATTATATTTAAGACTGGATTTGAACTCAGGTCTACCTTAACAGGATACATCTAGTGGTCAATCAATCAATGTTTATTAAGTGCCTACTCTGTGCCAAGCCCTAGGGATATAAAAAGAGGGAAAAGATATGAGGGAGAATTGCCTCTCCACCAGACGAAAAGAAGAGATAGTAACTTCTTTTGGGCAGAAAATAGGGAAAGAGGGGCAGCTAAGTGGCTCAGGGGATAGAAAGCCAGGCCTGGAGACAGGAGGTTCTGGGTTCAAATTTGACCTCAGATACGTCCTACCTGTGTGACCCTGGACAAGTCGATTAAAACCCAGTAGCCTATCCCTTACCATTCTTCTGCCTTGGAACCAATATACAGTAGTGATTCTAAGATGAAAGGTAAGAGTTAAAAAGAAAAGAGAGAAAGAATACTTTAAAATTATCCTCTGAAGATTTGGAGGGGGGAGGGGAGGGCAGGAATGCAGTATGGAAATTACAAAGTATGCTTTGGGACATTTTTACTGTCTAAAAGTGGAATAGGCTGTTTTACTAGTTGTATGATCATGGCCAAGTGACTTAATCTTCTTGAGCCCCAGTTTCCCTATCTATAAAATGGGAATAATAATACCTGTAATACCTACCTCAAGGAGTTGTCATGAGAATCAAATGGCTTAACATGCTTTTGCAAACCTTAAAGTCATGTAAAAAAAGCCAGCAATGATTATGGAGTGATAGTACCTTATTATCAGATATCTAGAATGGAAGTTCTCAGAGAGGCCCCGGGTGGGACTCAGCCCCCAGAATCTGACATCTGTGTTAAATGGCTGATTTTTTCATTTGTTTGGGAAGGTAAGGGTGATAAGGTCATGAAGGGAGAAAATAGGAATCTGAACTCTTTCTAAATGAGGAGCTATTAAATGGAGGATTCACAACCAGCAAACTCATAAGTAGGAGATAGAAGCAATTGGCGGGGTTGTATATATTTCTGTGTATGTGTGTCAGGGTGTGTATCTATAGACTGTGTGCATATCTCTGTGTACAGTTGTGTTCCTAAAGATATATCTACATATATCTTTATGTAGATATAGATAGATAGATATATGTGGTTATGTATATGTAATATATAGTTCTATATGAATATCGATAAGGGCATATTTATGAATATCTTTGCTCAGAGTAAAATATATATGTGTATATATTTATATGTGTGCATATGTGTATATCATATGAGTGTATATTATAGATGCATGTATTATATCATGCATTGTGTGCACATATTACATGTGCTATACATTATATATGCATGTATTATATGTGCATATATTATATAGTATATATGGTATACACACATAATTATGTGTGTCTTATATGCACGTATATATTATGCATGTATAATGTATGTGTGCATGTTATATATCATATACATATATGTGTGTTTTATATATTGTGTGGTATATGTGCATATAGTATATTTGTGTATGTGTGTTTTATATTATATATACTGTGTACATATTATATGTGATATGTATATATTATCTGTGTATATAATATATGTATATAATGTGTGTTATGTATTTATATATTATGTGTATATTATATGTTATATATTTATATACTATGCACATATAGTATATATGTATAATACATCATATATATTGTGTGTATAATATATGTATAATATATCATATATATTATGTGTATATTATATATGTGTGTATATATTATATGTGTGTGTGTATACAAATATAGCAGTGTCTCTCTGAGTTCATGTTTTGGGATGTTCATGTGTGTCTCTGTGTAACTGCAAGGGTTACACAGGATCTTCCTCCAAACCCAGCCCTTGCTCCCCAAAGTCCTCAGAAGAACCTACCTAATTAGGCAGGTGTGAGGTTTAGAGAAGCCCCGAGTTTGGGGCCCCCTCTATCAGTAGCAGTAGTTCTGGACTAGAGCCAGCTGGCATTGAGCCGCTAGAGGAGGGCGGGCAGGCAGACCGACCGGTGGGCGGGCGAGAGAGTGAGAGAGGGGAAGAAGGGAAGGAGGAGGAGTAGAACAGTAGTCAGCAGGGCAGAGGAGGCAGGACTTCCTGGTGTGGGGGTTGTCAACACCCCAGAGAGAGAGAGAGAGAGAGAGAGAGGGAGAGAGAGAGAGAGGGAGA
>NW_025368620.1:0-5132 GCF_016433145.1 Gracilinanus agilis | reverse complement strand
TGAGAGAAAGAAAGAAAAAAGAAAGAAAGAAGGAAAGAAGAAAACCATATTTTGTGCATCTATTCTGTGATTGGAATTGTACAAATGTTATCTCATTTGATTCTCACAACAATTCTGGGAGGGAGCTACTACCAATGTCTTCATTTTACAGATTAGGAAACTGAGACAAACAGAGATGAAGTAACTTGCCCAGGATCACACAGTCAGTATCTGAGGCTGGATTGGAGCTCAGGTTCTCTTGCCTCCACCTCAGCACCTGGCTGGCTCTATACCAAGCTATGAGCTTTCATTTAAATGCTTTTCTATGGTGAAAAAGGAAGAAAAGACCCACTGTTTAAAGAGAAAAAATGTGTGGTAGAATTTCTGGGCTGTTACTGATTTCATCATCATCTCTTGAGTTCTCCTAGATTTTCAAATGCTTCCTTTTCTTGTTTAATATTTTAAAGATTAGCCACATTTTTGCTTGAGTGGGCAGGGAGGGACATTGGTAGAGCTTTGTTTTGTTAATGTTTGCTAATAGATTATTTTGATGGGAATGCTGTTATCATTTTGTTATGATCTTGGCCTTAAATTAAGTTAACACTCCAGTCTAACTTGACTTGAATTAATTATCCAAAAAGTCATTTTTCCTTGGGTATACTTAATATAGCAAAGGCAAAATGCTAATTTTGAAAAGAAGCCTTACTTTCCCAGATTTCTGACCTCTCTTTTGTCCTAAACTTGGGTAGATTTCTTTAGGGTTACCCTGAACACAGAGAATGGGGAGCAAATCTTACCATAAAAGCCAATGACTTGGTTGAAGGATACAAAATATGTGTGTATATTTAATACAATTTATATTCCCTACCCAAAAATGGATGATTAGATTATAATTGAATGGATACATGTCTCTTCAGTCTTCCTGTGCTCTGTTAGACTCTCACATTTATTCTAACTCAATATTCCTTAACTCCAGCTTATTCCCATAGCAACCTTGCATCACATGCTGCCCTGGTAGTCCATAGCCCTGCCTTAAAAAATGCACATTAAAAAGGCTAACCTGGGAAGCCTAGGTTCTACTGGATTCTACTATGCCTTTAAATTTAAATCCATCCTAAGAAAAATAGGTATTATTGCCCTCCCCTCCTATTGGAGAAGAGTAGTGGTGCTATTCTGCTTGGAATGGGATCACCTCCCTTCTCTCCCCTCTGACTTTGTGGTTCATGGTCATTGAAAAATTGGCATTTTCGAATCCACTGGAGTCTCATTATAATGTTGTCCTCAGGGTGCAGGCTATGGGGACCACCTTTGAGGTTAGAGGTTATAATGAGGTCCTTTTAGCATTGGGATAATTATAGCCACTTGGATGAGTTTCAAGGCAGACCACATTCCACATTCTATGACAGCCAGTGTCTGTAGTAAGATTCTATGGCAGAAAGTGTCCTTATTGTCTTTTTCATAAGCCCTTGCATTTTATTACCGAATCCACGCACAAATTAGTTTTTTTTTTTCTTATGGTAAAATCTATTTTAGTGTGGGAAGACAGGTAGGATGGTAAGATGTGGGGAACTACATTTTGCCTGCATGTAGTACTAGGGGGGCATCATCAGATGCACACATATAGAAATCTGTAAGTGGATCTGATAATAAATAAATACATACATACGTATATGCCTATGTATGTCTATATGTATGAACAGGGTTATATATGCATGTATACATACTTATCTCTACCTAGCTATCTATCTTAGCCTTTAGGGGAGTAGATATCAAACATTTCAGAGAAAGAGCCGGAAGCATCACACAAACAAGATAACACTTCTTGACTATTGTCAATATTCCTGCCAAAGAAGACAGAGGCTCTGGGGAACATCCAAAGAGTCTAGGTTGGGTTTTGCTGAGAGCTTTCAGGGAGCTCATGTTCCAAAAACACACATACAAAAAGATAGAAATGAAGCCACACCTCTAAAGATGTATTTTATTTGTTAAAGAAGGACCAGGCTAAGAAGAGTTTAAAAATCCCAAGATGGCAGAATCCCAGAATGTACTGAAAGTGGGAAAAAAATTTTTTTAAAGATAATAATGATAACAGTATAGGACTAATGAGAAGCAAAGTACAGGATCTCTTCTTGGAGTTGATCCAGTGTCCATGAAGAAAAAAAATGGAGGCATTCAACTCTGATTCTTTTTGCTTTTTCCATCTAGGAAAATTATGATTGGGAAAGGTTAGACAAGAATAGTTAACAGAAGAATTGAAACCAAAGATAAATAAAGAATCAATAATAGTATTCTTAGTATCCTTAAATGAATTTGTCCCCCAGAGCAGATGAGTAGTACCCCCAGATTGTTTCAGAATCCCCCAAAAAGATGCTATCATTAAACCATTAAACCATTACCAGTGACCTCTAAGGAATCTGGGTGCTTGGGAAAGGTGCTATAGTACTTTGCCATTTCCTTCTCCAGCTCATTTTACAGATGAGGAAACTGAGGCAAACAGGGTTGAGTGATTTGCCCAGGATCACACATAGCTAGTTTGCCATTTCCTTCTCTAGCTCATTTTACAGATGAGGAAACTAAGGCAAACAGGGTTGAGTGATTTGCCCACAGCTAGTTTGCCATTTCCTTCTCTAACTATTTTATAGATGAGAAAACTGGGACAAACAAGCCCAGTGCTCTATCTTATTATCTACTAGCTGCCCAAGATGGTATAAAACTTAAATATACTTAAAAAATATCTTTATGTATATATTCATAAACACATAAAAACTCATTATCTCTAGTGACATGAACACAGATCTCTCTGACCCCAGGCCCAGCACTCTGTGGATTATGTTGCCTTTTAGCATAATAATTTAGTGGCCTTTTAGGCCACTCTTCATGGGCTCCATCTTCTCTGTTCAGAAGCCTCCAATCTATTTAAAGAACCACCTAGATAACATTTGCACAAACCAGTGGAATTGCTTGTTGGCTCTGGGAGTGGGGAGGGAAAGAAAATGAATCATGTGAACATTGAAAAATTTTTTTAAAATAAAGAAAGAAAAATTAAAAAAAAAAAACCTCCTAGAAAGCAATAGAAAAATTGGTTTATTGCACTCAGTGGATGCATGTCTCTTTCAGAAAGCAGAGAGGTGAGGTCACCACTTTCCTGCATGGCATGGACAAGGGGCTGGGCAGTGGGGCCTGCGGTGTGGACACAGCTCCGATCATGTCTATGACACAGTAATGCCAATATCCTTGGGACTCTTTGGGATGAGCTCACTGCTCTTTCCCATCAGTGCTCTTTTCTCCTTACCTCTTTCTTATCTCATCTCCCTCCTTCATCCTTGCCCCTTTCACCACAGAATTTTTACATCTATCTTTCCAAAAATCTTTCTAAGCTTGAAAAATAATGAAGTTAAAGGCTTAAGACATGACTGCATAATGGGCACAATTTTATAAATTATTTCAGTGATTATACAAATGACCACTGACCTTCCCCATCGCATTTAGTACTCATCAAGCTCATAGGGCAGCAGCATCTTCTGTGGGCTTTTGCACCAGGCAAGGGGAATCTAGGCTCCATCGTTCTCCCAAAGCTTCTTAGCTAGAAAAGGCCAGTTGACTCTTCCCCAAATAACCTTTAAGCATAAGGCCAAAATAACCCACCATCTTGCACTGACAGTCCAAATACTTCATTAAAGTTTATTATTGATGCCTATTTCATTGGAAATGAAATTTATGATGCAGCAGAATATTACTTTTTAGGATTCCGTAGGCACTTTTTAGTACACTGGTCTTCTAACACTAATACATATAATCAGTGTATAATTAATAATTATACATATAAATTATAAATTATTATTAATAATAATGAATGAATATAATAATTAATCAGCACGCTCATTTTTGAGGATGCAGAATAATCTTATGATTTTAAAATGAAATTGTAATGTTATTATGACCTTGTTTCATGGCTGGCTGTTGGTCATTTTTAGGATAGGTTTTACATTGACCTTGGTCAAGAGTGAGCTAATAAAAACCAAATCTTTAATTTTGAGATGGCCTTGGTCCAGAGTAAGGGAAAGCATAGCAGACTGGCTATTAGGAGATTCTCTCTCACCTTTTATTCTGTATCTCAACAAATGACCTAAATGCCAACTCTTTAAAAATTTACACCTGCCACTCATTGAACCACACCAAAAGGGGTGAATGGGTAGGAAAAGGTACAAATGGGCAGACCTAGAGGTCTTGCTCCTGTCTCTACCTCCGCTGGCCACTGGTATACCTCATTTGTGACTTTCCTCTTTAGTTAGCATCTCCATTCATTGACCTAATCCCTCCCAAGGGTTCTTGTTACTACCATGGCTCCCTCTTCTTCCTTTGCTCCCTCCATCTTCCCACTCAGGCTTTCTCAGATTTCCAAAGTGAAAATTAGCTAGTCTGGCAAATTAACTCATTGTACTAATGAGCTAAGAGGAGCGGGTTGGAGGAGCCTCCAGGGGGCCCCCCTCTAGTCCTTTACCCACAAATTCATTATTAATAACAAAGGCTTTATGGCAACAAATGATTATGATTATGGTGACAAATGATGGAGGCTTCCTCTTGTGTCAAATTATAAAAATTATGGAAAATAACAGACAAAATGTAAATAGTACAGATAATGTTGGTATGAAATCTCCCTGACATCAGATGGAAAGACTCATATACATATATATTTACGTATGTTTGTTTGTGTGTTATATTCTAAGACTGTTATCTCTTCCCTTTATCTATAGCTCCCCCCAAAGATTTCTCTCCCTTCTATATCTTCCTATATAAAAATAAATGCATTTTTGATTCAACCATTTTTTATTATACCTATTTTTACCATATTTGCTTCCTTAAAAAAAAAAAGAAACACTTCTCTTTTGTATTCACTAGAGGGCCTACTCTAATGCCATACCAGTTGATGACATTATTTGCTGATCATGAGAAGAATTTGAATGTAATACTCAGTCAGTGAGAGGTTTTTTTTTTTTTAATGAAGTTATTCATATGGTTACTGAGGGAATTTTTTTTTCTCTCTCCCAGCTGTGTACTGTCTTTGCCTCTCCGTACTAGGCTCTGTATCTGTCTGTCTGTCTGTCTGTCTGTCATTGTCTCTCTCTCTCTCTCTCTCTCTCTCTCTCTCTCTC
>NW_025368619.1:0-3744 GCF_016433145.1 Gracilinanus agilis | reverse complement strand
AAGTCTTGCTGCTCTCAGGAACAGGTCCCGGAGCTGCTGATGACTCGATGGGTGCCCCAAACTTGCTCTATTTCTTTTTAGCTGGGTTCAGAGCTATAGGTGAGTGTGGAGGGGGTGGGGGTGGGGCGGTTGCTCAGCTCGCGCTTGAGTGAGAGCCCTTTTTAGCTTGGAAATGTCTCGATTCCACGTACCTTCCACGCTGTGCCCTGTTGTGGGGTTCCTCCGTTCGTCTGGACTTGTTTTTATGTCCCCTTGAGGAGTTTTGTGTGTTTCGGTCAGGAGAGGTTTAGAGCTGCTTCTTACTCTGCTGCCATCTTAACCCGCCAGTTTAAATTCTTTTGAGAGTAATTTTAGGATAAGAAACTTGCTACCTCCCTGAATCCAGAAAGTGAACTGTTTTGGAGAAGGCACCATGAAGATGCCTGCAAAGACCACACACTTCACCAAAAGATCTAGAGTGAATTTTGGGAGGTGGTGATTTGAACTGTGGGGGGTTGAACACATTTGTTTTGAGTGTATATTCTTATGCCAAAGGGGACTGCCCCCAAATTGTTTTTTTTTTGTTAATGCATCCAGCAATCATTGGTTTTGTTCTTCTTCTCTTTTATTTCCCTTTTATCTCCAATTTATTGTAATTTTCCCTTAGAGAGTGCAATATTGTATGTACTTCTAGTTGAAGAACTTTTAAGTTGCTTATATATATTGATTCCATGAGGAAACTAGACAAGTAAATCTGGGAAATTTCTACATGCTCATTTTCCATGGGAATCACAGTCGGATATTGTGTAATTAGAATTTTGTATCCCAGGACTCCATTTCCCAGTATCCTACTTTCGTCCTTACATTACATCCGTACATTTTGGAGACAAAGGTTCTGTAACCCCACCCCTCTTCGCTCTCTTTTCTGGCAAATGTGGCTGGAAAAGTTGCCTTTACTTAGGCTTTTACTTTTATCTTTTCATTACCTCTATTTCGTGATTATTAATAAATCTTATAAAATATAATACTTGGAGTGATTGGATATTAATTTTAATCTTACACCCTCCCTGTGGAATTTGTCCTTTCTGTTCCTTGAAATAGGCAGTATGGCATGAGGAAAGAATACTGTCATTAGGATCAGAGAACCTGAGTTCAAATCCTGATTTTGATACTTGTCCCCTATGTTAACCTAGGAAAATGTCTCTAAATCTCAAGTTTGCTCATTTTCAAAAGAGGTGGTTGAATGGGAAAACTTTCCATTTCTCAGTCAAAGATCTAGGGCCCTTCTAGTTCTAAATCTAGGTTGCTATGATTCCAGATTTGGTGCTATCACCTTCATGAGCCTTCCCATTGTTCTTTGAGCTAGATATGATGCAGTCTTCCCCAAATTTCTTCTAACTTTGCTAGATTTCTCCTATGTAATTGTCATTATAAATATTATCTTGTATTTGTGTACATATATTGTCTTAAATTATTCCCTTCCATGTTGTCATCTCTGTATGGCCAGTACCAAAGATAGTTTTCTGCAAGATAATATTTTTTTAAGAAAGAAGGAAGCAAGCAAGGAAGGAAGAAAAGAAAGTAGGAAGGGAAGAAGGGAGGGAAGAGGAAGGAAGGAAGGAAAGAAGGGAGAGAGAGAGAGAGAGAGAGGAAGGGAGAGAGGGAGAGAAGAAATAAGTATTTTTAAGTGACTATGATATGCACCAGATTATGTGCCAAGGACTTTACAAATATTATCTAATTTAATCTTCCAACAACCCCAACAACTAATATCTAAGCAAAGTATTTGATATTCAATGAATGCTTATGAACTAAATAAATATGTGAAAAGCCATAAATACCAGTGATCAGATGAAATTGTAATAGACTTTTTTCCAGTTTGAATAAAGGGTAATCACAAAATAGACAAGAAAGAGAAAGGGGGCTTAAGGGGAATCCAGTTAACAATTTTTTCCAAAACATTTAAGAGTGAATCATCTGTCTGAGAAGCCATATGGTAGAAATTAGATGAATCTTCATCTTCTCTGTGCTTTTAAGTCATATGTCACTGACCTACCTGCCTTTGGACCAAAAAGTATTAACAATCAGTTATTCCTTTTTTGTTAAACCCTTCCCTTCTGTCTTAGAATGAATACAGTGTATTGGTTCCAAGGCAGAAGAGTGGTAAGGGCTAGGCAATGGGGGTTAAGTGACTTGTCCAGGGTCACATAGC
This sequence comes from Gracilinanus agilis, assembly GCF_016433145.1. Taxonomy (NCBI): domain Eukaryota; kingdom Metazoa; phylum Chordata; class Mammalia; order Didelphimorphia; family Didelphidae; genus Gracilinanus; species Gracilinanus agilis. The sequence goes on along the minus strand of NW_025368619.1, from coordinate 1,553 downwards.
TAGGAAGTACTTGTCTGAGGTCAGATGTGAACCCAGGACCTCCCATTTCTGGGCCTGGCTCTCAATCCACTGAGCCACCTAGCTACCCCCATCAATCAGGAATTTATGTTCAGTGGAGAAAGTGAAGCCTAAAGAAAAGATATGCAAATCACTTCTTGTTTTTAACCAAATAGTAAGGAAGGAGTGGTTTGCATATCTTTTCTTTAGGCTTTTTGTTCTCTACTGATTATAAAGTCAATTGAAAGACATTAAGATTAATTGGAAAACTTTAAGATAAAGAAAAAGATAGGCATCAGAATGATGTGGATAGAACTGGTTAGTTATTGAATTTTATGTTATGTATGTCTAACCAGGAAAGGAGGCTAGGCATGAGTAGAATCATTACAAAAAATCTAAATGAACACAGAATGAAACATTTTGTGACAAATACAAATAGCAGGTGAATAAATCCAGACAATTTTATTTTAAAAATTCCAGAAAAGGAAGATATAATAAACTCTGGAGTAAAACTGAAAGGAGAAAAGTAAAGAGTATGCTATTTTCAGTCTGACCCAAACTGAAGCCAGAAATACTTAGGAAGATGGGAGTTACAAGGTATTTAGTTAATTAATGACTAACATCAGAGTTTTCATTACATTGGAGAGAATTATTCCTTTAGTTAAGAACTAGACCCAGAAAATTCTCTTCCTTTAAAGCCCTGAGATCAAAAGAGCACCTCAGGGTTCAAAAGTTATTTTTTAAACGAGGCTTGAGATCCATTAAAAAAAAAGTCATCTTACTATTGCTTATTCTAACATTAGGTGATAGCTATGGAGAAACCTTCAGATTCTAGGATTGTGTTGGCAAAGTTGTGACATAGCTGCCAGGGCCACACTTGCTCTCTTTTCCCCCTCTCCACAATACCCAAAGATGTTTTTTGTATGCCCTGCCTCTCTGTCTAGCTGCTCAATGCAAGTAGTTCCTCCCTCCACTGTCTGGGGTAATGCAGGGGGTTCACAGGCAACATGAAGTTGCACTTTGGGCACACAATCTTGAAAATGTTCACAAGCATAGTTCTAGGAGAACCTCCTCCAGGATATTTTGTTTTGAATGCACATCCTCAAATTAAACACAGTAGAAACCTTTAAAAGGAGCATATATCTAACAAAGGCAAAGAAAACTACTATCTGGTAGTAGTAACCATTTTATCCAATTCTTTGCCTCCTCTCTTCTTCTTCTCTTGGCACAAGTACCATGTCAAAACTGAAAATATGGTGCATGACATACCTGGAATCCTCTGTATCAGTGGTTCCCAAACTTTTTTGGCCTACCGCCCCCTTTCCAGAAAAAAATATTACTTAGTGCCCCCTGGAAATTATGAAACTATTTACTGAACTCAGAATAGAATGTAATACAAAAAAAGTGTGTCCATCAATGCCCTTCTGGATTGCTGCAGCACCCACCAGGGGGCAGTAGAGCCCACTTTGGGAATTACTGCTCTATATCAACCCAAGGTTATTAGGCTATCATTTTCCTTCTTTCTCTCCCTCTCCCTATCTCCCTCTCCCTTTCCC
>NW_025368618.1:0-1010 GCF_016433145.1 Gracilinanus agilis | reverse complement strand
TTTATGAATACTTGCTAAAATATCTAGCCATTTAAAACATTTTGTTCAGGGACTTTTATTGTAAACAAATGTTACAAAGGGTTCATATCTGCTCATTAAAAAAGAGAGAAGGTAATAGAATTGGGGTGGGATGGGTCAGAATTCAGATTTATTTTGACCAGGTCTACCTTTCATATAGTCATGCAATTAATAGAGTACCTGGAAGGAAATGATGAGAGTTATTACTGATATCCAAATACTGGCTATTGTTCTAGATTAAGAAAAATATAGAGTATTATATAATATGTTCTAGATTAAGAAAGATATAATTAGAGTATTATGTAATATGATTAGAGTATTAGACAAAATGTACTATAACTAGGGGTCATATAATCAGAAGAATTCATTAGAGACAGTCAATTGATAAATATCATATGTTTTTTTTCACATGAACCTAATTTCTTAATGCCGTTAGGACCTTAATGAAAATTATGATGGACATGAGCAAGGAGAGGAGTTTCTTCCCAAAATGTATTGCCCATAGGTAACCTTTGTATAAGCTTTGGTTCAGCAATACCATTATTACATATGTTTCCCAAAGAGATCAACAAGGAAAATGATCCATATTTATAAAAATATGAATAAAGCAGTTCTTTTTTTTAGTGGCAAAGAATTGGTAATTAAGGCGTTATCCTCTAATTAAAGAATGAATAAATAAGTTATTTTATATGACCATTATGGAATACTGTTGCCATATAAGAAATGGTGAATAAGATGTTTTCAGAAAAATCTGGAAAACCCTATTCACTTATTGAAATTAATTACTTATATGTATATGCATATACATATATATGACATATAAGTTGATATAAATATCAGAACCAAAATATTGTCCATAATAACAGCAATATTATAGGATGATTAGCTGTGACTGACTTTTTTTTATCATTTTTTTTACATTTATTAATATTCATTTTTAACATGGTTACATGATTCATGCTCCTCCTTTCCCCTTCAACCCCCCCCCCCGT
>NW_025368617.1:0-2315 GCF_016433145.1 Gracilinanus agilis | reverse complement strand
TGTGTGTGTGTGTGTGTGTGTGTGTGTGTGTGTGTGTGTGTGTGTGTAACAAAACCATAGATGAAAATTATTTTTCGAGGGGGAATGATCCATCTTTTTGCTTTTCTCACCTATTTTCTCCTCTATTTTTAATCACAGTTAAAAATGTTTCCCCAATTTTTTCCCATTATTCCTATGGGGCTCCATTTGATTATTTTCTACACTGAATAGTGTAGAATTTACCATAAAATGTCAAAACTGGAAAAGAGCCTTAGAGGTTTTCTAATCTTACCTGCTCCTTTTGTAGTTAATAACACTGATGCCTGATCACTCAATAAACAGGCACTTAGCATTTACTATGTGCCAGGCACCTTGTTTAGAGTGTTTTGGGATCTAAAGAAAGGCCCACACCTCCCTTGTTCTCAAAGAACTTATATTCCAATGAGTATTAAATAGGCAATAAATAAGTACATGCAGAGTATATGGAAGGTAAGCTCTGAGGCAGCTAGGTGGCGCAGTGGATAGAGAGCTGGGCTTGGGGTTCAAAATCTGAGTTCAAATCTCCACACTTAATAGCTGGATGACCCTGGGCAAGTCACTTAACCCTGTTTGCCTCAGTTTCCTCATCTGTAAAATGAACCGGAAAAGAAAATGGCCAATCAATCCAGGATCTTTGCCAAGAAAATTCCAAATGGGGTCATGAAGAGTTGGACATGACTGAAAAAAAATGACTGAACAATAAACTTAGAGGCAAGGCCATATAGAGAATGTGACTTGTCCAAGATCACCCAGTTAGTATCAGAATGGGAAGCTGGAGGGCTTAAGGCCATTATTGCTCTTTACCTCTAGAATCATTTGGGTTTTTATTACTTCCTTAGCCTCAGTGTGGATAAATAGCCTGAGGAGCTGACATTTATAGAACATTTAAAATTCCCAAGACATTTTACATATATTGTTTCATTTGATCATCATAACAACCGTGGGAGGTAGGTTCTTCCTTTCCCCATTTTACAGAGGAGGAAACTGAGTCTGGAAGAGTTTAAACAATTTGCTCAGAGTCACAGAGCTAGTAAGGGTACCTGAAGCTAGATGTGAACTCAAGTTTTCCTCACTCCAAGCCCAGAGTCTCTCATGCTCCTTCTGGAAGAACACAATAGAGTTTTCACAATTATTATTTTGTTATACTGAAGAATGTCAAAGCTTGGTCCTGGGCCCTATCATAGGGAGTATAGACTGGGAGGCAGCTAAGGTGGCTCAGTTAATAGAGAGCCAAGCCTAGAGACAGGAAGTCCTGGGTTCAAATGTGGCCTTGAGACCCTTCCTAGCTTTGCAACGCTGGGTATTTAACCCCCATTGCTTAGCCCTTCCTGCTCTTCAGCCCTGGAACTAATACACAGTATTGATTCTAATATGGAAGGCTTTAAGGGTAAAGGTTTATTTAAAAAGAGGATAGGTTGGTTCACCTTTTCAGTTCATATTTCTTGGCATGGGAGCCATGCGGACCAGCATTCAGTGACTAAGTATTCCCTGATGAGCTTTTGAGAAATGAATGTACTTTGGAATGACTTGGAGAAGGACCACTGATTAGCTAGAAAGTTCTGGCACCAGATTTTGCTGCAAAGCAAAGCAGGTTGGGAGAAATAAGTTTGTTTTGGCATCACGAGTGACCGACTTTGCAGAGCAATATCATTAGAAAATTTTCATTTTAACCACAAAATGCAACACGATGATCAAAATCAACCTCTATTCCCCCAAAAAGAAATATGAGAATATACTTCCTTTCCTTCTCTGTAAGGGTGATGGTGGTGGTGGTGGAGGAGATGCTCTGGGTGTGGAACATTTAATGTAGGACTTTGTTGACATGTTTTTCTTCTTTTTTGCAATCAGGAATGGGATAGCCGTTTAGGTGGGAAGGGGCTTCTCTTGAAAATTGAAAGTAAATTAAAAACAAATGATAATCAATATGAAATTTTAAGATGTGGATAAAAAAAAAGATTTCTGTTCATACTTTGCTTTCTTCCTCTATGCCTGGCTCTCTCTCTCCAAAGACAGGAGACCACGAGGTTGTAAAAAGATGACCTGAGAGGCAGCAGACCTGGGTTCTAGTCCTAAATTGTGTGGCTTTTCTAGCAAGTCATTTCCCCTTTTTGAGATTTAGTGGCTTCATCTGTAAAAGAGAGAAACAGACTAGATGATTTCCAAAGTCCATTTTAGCTCTCACTTTTGGTGTAGAATGTTTGCTTTACAGATTACTCATAAGTCATGTTTGCATATATATATATAATATTGTATATTTTATATAATCATATCATATAATTACATTTAACTATTGTTAA
>NW_025368616.1:0-5898 GCF_016433145.1 Gracilinanus agilis | reverse complement strand
AGAAGAAGAAGAAGAAGAAGAAGAAGAAGAAGAAGAAGAAGAAGAAGAAGAAGAAGAAGAAGAAGAAGAAGAAGAAGAAGAAGAAGAAGAAGAAGAAGAAGAAGAAGAAGGCTATACTTGTAAAAATCTCCTCTTGGCAAGCTCTTCCAAGAGAGGAACCCAACAGCTCTTGACTTCTTCAGCGCCTCCAAATCTGAAAAAGTCCATCTCAGTCGTCCATGTTTTGGTCATGCTCAGAGGCAGATAGGACTTGAGGGCTAGACCTGTCCCAGTCACATATGTGAGAACAGCTGCAATGGTTGCCGTGGGGTATGGAGTATACAGGGTGTACAGCTCCTCTCCTTCCTCCCTTTTCAATCGTGGTAAGTCCTGGAGTGAGAGATCCATACTACATGTTCTGGAGAGAGGAGAGGGAGAGCAGAAATTTTCTCTCCTTTTGGGTGACTCTTCTTGGCACAGTGGCTGATAAGGGGATTAATTGCCTCTTCATCTCAAAGTATAAAATACTTTAGAATCAAGCCAGAGCCCACCAGACACCCCTCAAATGGCCCAAGATCTCAGAGATAAGGATAAATGGCCTGTTTATGGCCACCACATATACCCATGCCATTATATTGCCACTGAATCACCCAGTCCTTACTTTTTACTCATAGTAGTGGTACTTAATTAAACAATCCAAGACGTTTTATTAAGGAACTACCATATGTAAAGCATGATGCTAGATCTTGAGGATTCAAAAGTAGAAATGAAAAAGCAGTCTCTGACGTCAAGGAACTTACATTAACTTGTACTTAGATGAGGATCACTACCAAACCATCCAAAAATGAACTAAGACAGATAGCAATGACAATAACTAGCATTTATATGGCCCTTTGAGGTTTGTAAAAGCCTTTACAAATATATTTTTAAACTCTTACCTTCCATCTTAGAATCGATACTGTATATTGGTTCCAAGGCAGAAGTGTGGTAAGGGCTAGGCAATGGGGGTCAAATGACTTGCCCAGGGTCATACAGCCAAGAAGTGTCTGAGGCCAGATTTGAACCTGGGACCTCTCATTTCTAGGCCTGGCTCTCAATCCACTGAGCCACCCAGGTGCCTCTAACCCTTTACAAATATTTTTCATGTTATCCATGCCATGGATCTAAGATGTCCTACACTGTTTGTGGGGAAGTTAGTGGAACTCCATATTAGACCTTTGGAGTGGGTGATATCAAATCCCATGGTAGAGGAGAAGATGATTATCTTCATTAACCTGGTGAAACCTACTCATATGTGTGTTCATTTAATCTAATCCAACTAGCATTTGTTAAATACCTAACATGGGCAAAGTATACTAAAAGAGATTTAGGTGGTAGTAGCCACTTTTCATCAACTTATGGAGAAAGTGATGAGCTATATCAACTAGCTGGGGTGCTGGTCTACCTGGCTGAATTTGTTTTATTTGGGAAAGTTTTGGAAGAAAATAAGGAAAGAGACTATTTAAGAGAGAAGGGGGGCAGATAGGCAGTTCAGTAGATAGAAAACCAGGCCTGGAGTTGGGAGGATCTCAGTTTGAATCTGACCTCAGACACTTCCTAGCTGTGTGATCCTGGGAAAGTCACTTAATCCCACATTGCTGGGTCCTTATCATTCTTCTGCCTTGAACCAACACATAGTAATGATACTAAGATGGAAGATAAAAGGTCTAAAGAAAAGATACTAGACAGGCTGCTGATAGTCGGTATAAAGCTGAGCATTGACAGGGATTCCTTTTGCATAGCATCTGTCAAATATGTGGGCCACATAACATCTCACAGGTAATGAATAGTGAACCTGAGAGAAAGAGACAAACTCATGTTGCCTATCTATTAAATGCTGAGGCTAAAGAAGGCAGCTGCACAAGAAGGTGGCAGAGGAAGTTAGCTGTTTTCAGCAGTTAGATATGTCTGCAAATTCTTCAGTCATTTAAAAATTGCCCGTATATTCCATCAATGCTGGTGATTATATTTGGAACAGCTGATAATGAGATGTGACCTCTGGCTACATTTGTGATGAAGGAGGGAATAGTTTTTTGAGTGAGTGAAGTAAAAGGAGAGGGGGGGGGGAAGAGAGAGAGAGAGAGAGAGAGAGAGAGAGAGAGAACGAGTAAACAGAGACAGAGGAGGAGGAGAGAAAGAGAGTGAGAGAGAGAATGAGAGAAGGGAGAGAGTGAGCAAAGAGAAAGAGAGAAAGAGAGAGAGACAGAGAGAGAGAAAGAGAGAGACAGAGAGACAGATGGAGAGACAGACAGAGAGAATGAGAGAAGAGAGAGAATGAGCAAAGAGTAAAAGATAGAGAGAAGAGAGAGACAGAAAGAGACAGAGAGAATGGAGAGCATGGATCACTTTGAAAGGGTGTGCAGTAAGAGTGTGGACAGAGTGGAGCCCTAGGAGTCCTTAAGGTAGTCCTTAAACCTGTGTCTGGAAAGGAAAAAATGGGGCTTTTGTTGACTTGCATATTCTACTAGTACTTTGAGACCTGATACCATATGCAGCTTTGGGTTCCAGTGTCCTCCCTTTCAGGGACATCAGCACTTGGGAAAAAGTGGGGGAAAAGTCTTGATAGTTGTAGATTGGCACTAAATTCTTTGTGCCAAATTGTCTCTACACAGGAAAAGAGAGCACCCAGAGGCAGAAGGCATAAATGGACTTAGAGCTGGGTGAGCGATTGGACTACAGAGCATGTGGGAATGGGTCCATTTTACTATTCATATGGCACTCTTAATCATGCAGTGAACTGAAGCTATTTCTGGGGTTTTGCGAGTCTCATCAAAAATATGTGGAAAATCATGTTATCTTTTTCAAAAATGACTCATCGATCTTTTCCATGGATGGTTTATTGGAAGGAATCACAAACAGAAGAATGGAAGGGAAGTTCAGAAATGATGCCTTGGACCAAGGTGCTTCCTTGGTCCAAGGCACCATTTCTGAACCCCAATATGAGAAGGTATATCAGAGAGTCTGGCTCTTTCTCTGGAAAGTGTACCATTGGTAGAAACCAACAGAACAGTGTTGAGTCATCTGCCCATATCCTGGTTCAATGGTGATAGTTGGCAGTGAGCTCAGTTACATAATCTGAACTTCTACCCCAAAAGAACTCACGTAATCACCAGAGAATTGAGCTTGACTACATTGGAGTCAAATGACTACAGAGTAGCAGAAGTTAGAACTTATTAATGGATGTCAGAACATCAAGGATGCTTGATAAGGGGATCCCTTCTCTACTATAGATCACAAACCATCTATAACTTGAGAGTCTTAGAGTGTTGCTTGGAGTCTAAAGAGGTTAAATGACCTGTTTGTGGTCAATAATTCCATTTTATAGAAAAGGAAATAGACCCAAAGAGTTTTGTCTACTTGGTCACAGTCAAAATAGCTAATAAGTATTAGAGGTGGGATTTGAAAACAAATCTTGCAGACTCCAAATCCACCATGCCATCCTCTATGTTGGGTTATATCTATAAATAGAGTAATATATCAAATAGTAGAGAGGTCATGCTATAAGATGGATTTCAAATGGTAGAGAGGTCATAAATTATAAATAAGTTTAAAATAATGGAAAGCCAAAATTAGAGATGCATTTTGATTTGCACCAGTGGAGGGAGCTACTCTACTGGGAATTCCCTGCACTGATGAAATAGTGTAGATCCATGGTACACTGACCATATGGATCAATGAGAAAATTCATGCAAGGCACACAAAATCCATCAGCGTTATCAAAGCCTACTACTGGTCAGTAGCTGTCAGAGCCCTGCTTGATGTTTTAGAGAGGAAGCGTGGTGTAGGGAAAATTAGCAAGATAGAGGTGGTCTAGAAGATATGAGTTCAAATCCCATCACTGATATTTAATTAAACATATTTTTAAAAATGTACTTGTTATATTATTTATTATATTATAATTTTATTTAATTAATAAGGTAATTAATACTTAATTAGCTTTATGATCATGAGCTAGCCAATTAAATTCTCTAGCCAATTGAAAATCATTGGATTTGGATGCCCTCTGTTCAAATACTATGTCAGACATTAATTAACTGCGTGAAACTGGGTGTCATTTAACTTCTCTCGGTCTTAGTTTCCCATCTGTAGAATGGGTTATTTATATTACAGAGCTGCTATGAGGATCAGATACAATGGGCATGAAGCACTTTGAAAATCTTAAAGCACTATATAAATGTGATCTATTATTATTTTAGATCAAGCAAAAATTCAAAATGTGGCATGAAGCAGATATTATTGGTTCTGAATAGCAGCTATCAGACATGTATGTTTGGAAATGGAAATGTGTATTTTTCATGATTTCACATGTAATCTACACAGAATTGCTTGCCTTCCCAAGGATGGACAGAATCTGGAATTAAAATTTTTAAAAAATGAATGTTAAGGGGCAGCTGGGTAGTTCAGTGGATTGAGAGCCAGCCAGGCCTAGAGACAGGAAATTCTAGGTTCAAATCTGACCTTGGACACTTCCCAGCTGTGTGACCCTGGGCAAGTCACTTAACCCCCATTGCCTACCCTTACCACTCTTCTGCCTTGGAACCAATACACAGTATTGATTCTAAGATAGAAGGTAAGAGTTTAAAAAAAATGAATGTTAAAAAACATTTTACATGTATTTGGGAAATATTTAGTGACATAAATAAAATATATATTTAAAGAGACATGTAAATCTGTCTGGGTTGTCCAAATGCGTGTGTGTGTGTGTGTGTGTGTGTGTGTGTGTGTGTGTGTGTGTGTGTATCTGTGGCTCATGGATGGCATGGATAGATATGATCTGAGGTCTGACCTCTGCAGAGAGGAGGAAAGAACCAAGAACAGTGCCTACATCATCCGCTGGGGAGAGCCAGGCAAGCCTCACGAGCCACTAAGGCTGGACCCATCTTTCCAGTTTCCAAGAGGAGATTTGGGAAGAATTATATTTATCTGTTCATGCATAATCCAGTGGAATTGCTAGTCGACTTTGGGAGCAGGGAGGGAAGAGGGGAGGGAGACAACATGAATCATGTAACCATGGAAAAATACTTTAAAATAAATAAATTTAAAAATTAAAAAAAAAAGAATTCTATTTATCTGCCCCATCTCATATATCTGGTTAATTTAGAGGTAGGAATTTCAGGGGGGAAATAAACAACAAAAAGCACTGTCCCTAATTGCTCTTAAGGAGGAGCCTTACACTTACAGACTTAGCTCCTTCCCTTATTAATTGACATGTTTATTAATGGATATGAATACAAATACTGGTTATACAAAGACTTTCTTTTTTTAATTATATTTTTATTTTTATTTTGAATATTTTCCCATAGTTACATATTTCATGTGCTTTCCCTCTCCCCCAAGCTCCCCTAACCCCCCTTAGCCAATGCACAATTCCATGGGTTTTACATATATCATTGATCAAGACCTAATTCTATATTATTGATAGCTGGACTAGAGTTATTGTTTAGTGTCTACATCCCCAATAATATCCCCTTCAGCCCATGTGTTCCAGCAGTTGTTTTTCTTCTGTGTTTCTCCTCCCACAATTCTTCCTCTGAATGTGGCTAGTTTTCTTTCTCATAAGTCCCTCAGCCTTGCTCTGGATCATGCATTGCTGCTAGTAGAGAAGTCCGTTATGTTCGATTGCACCACTATAAAAAGACTTTCACAAATGGTGAATAATCCAACTTTCAAGCAAAACAATGATAAGAAATTGAAGTTAGACTATACTAAAGAACATACAAGAGTACGCATTTGGGAAATATTTAGTGACATAAATAAAAAATATATTTTTTAAATTTATTGTATTATACATATTTAAATTTAGCTATTTAAAATAGAAAATAAATTATTTAAAATATAAAATAAAACATAAACATTTAAATATAATATACATAAATTATC
>NW_025368615.1:0-2103 GCF_016433145.1 Gracilinanus agilis | reverse complement strand
GGGAACTGATGCAGAGCGAAAGGAGCAGAGCCAGAAGAACTCTATACACAGAGACTGACATTCTGTGGTAAAATCGAATGTAATGGACCTCTGAACCAGCAGCAATGCAATGACCCAGGACAATTCTGAGGGATTTATGGTAAAGATGCTACCCACATTCAGAGGAGGGACTGCAGGAGAGGAAACATATAGGAAAAACAACTGCATGAACGCATGGGTCGGGGTGGACATGATTGAGGGTGTAGACTCGAAACTACCACACCAATGCAACTACCAACAATTTGGAAATTGGTCTTGATCAAGGACACATGACAAAACTAGTGGAAATGCGCATGGGTAGGGGGAGTGCGGGGGGGGGTTGAAGGGGAAAGGAGGAGCATGAATCATGTAACCATGTTAAAAATGAATATTAATAAATGTAAAAAAAAAAAAAAAGAAATAAAAGGTGATAGCATGAACAAATTAGAGGAGCACAAAATGTATACCTGTCAGATTTATGGATAAAGAAAGAATTTAGGTCCAAACAAGACATAGAGAATATTATGAGATATAAAAGAAATAATGTTGATTACATTAAATTGAAAAAGTTCCTGCACAAACCAATCAAAGTAACTAACATTAAAAGGCAAACAACAAATTGGGGAAATTTTTCTATAGCTCATCTCATTTGCAAAGGCTTCATTTCTTAAATACATAGAGAACTGAGGTGAATATTTAAGTATACAAAGCATTCCTCAATTAATGAATGGTCAAAGGATATTAACAGGCAATTCTCAGATAAAGGAATTAAAACTATCTTTAGAGAAATGGAAAAAAAATGCTCCAAATCACTATTGAGTAGAGAAATGCAAATTTAAACAACTCTGAGGTACCATCTCACACCTATCAGACTGGCTAACATGACAAAAAAAGGAAAATGATTAATGTTAGAGAGGTGTAGAAAAAAATGCAACATTTATACACTACTGGTGCAGCTGTGAACTAAAACAGTCATTCTGGAGAGCAATCTGAATCTTGCCCAAAGGGCTATAAAATTATGTATACCTTGACTAGGTCTGCATCCCATAGACATTAAAGATAGGGGGACATATTTATAATAGCTCTTTTTTTGTGATGGAAGAGAAATGCAAACTGAAAGGATATCTATTAATCAAGGAATGGCTAAACAAACTGATATATGCTCCTAATGGAAAACTATTATGTCATAAGAAATGACAAACAAGATGATCACAAAACACCTGGAAAGATTTATATGAAGTGATGCAAAGTAAAGTGAGCAGAACCAGGAGAAAGTTGGACACAGTAACAACAATAATGTATGATGATCAATTATGAATGACTTAACTAAGATCAACAAGGAAAGAATCCAGGACAACTCCAAAAGACTCATGGCAAAAAAGAAAAAGAGAGACAGAGAGAGAAAGAGAGACAGAGAGAGACAAAGAGAGACAGAGAGAGAGAGACAGAGAGAGATAAAGAGAGACAAAGAAAGAGAGACAGAGAGAAAGAGAGACAGAGAGAGACAAAGAGAGACAGAGAGAGACAGAGAGAGATAAAGAGAGACAAAGAAAGAGAGACAGAGAGAGACAGAGACAGAGAGAGACAGAGACAGAGACAGAGACAGAGAAAGACAGAGAGAGAACCACCACCAAAGAAGGAATGGGATCCAAATGCAAATTGAAACATACCATTTTTTTTTCCTCCATGAATTTTTCTAGTGTAAGCAATTTGTCTTATTTTACAGCAAGACAGACATGGATATATGTATTGTACAATAATATGTGTATAAACTATATCATATTACCTGACTTTTGGGGGAGGGAAGGAAGGAGTGAGAACATGGATTACAAAATACCAGAAAATATATATTTAAATATGAATTGAAAATATGGAAAAAATTAAAAATATATATTATAGGGGGCAGCTGGGTAGCTCAGTGGAGTGAGAGTCAGGTCTAGAGACAGGAGGTCCTAGGTTCAAACCCAGCCTCAGCCACTTCCCAGCTGTGTGACCCTGGGCAAGTCACTTGACCCCCATTGCCCACCCTTACCACTCTTCCACCTATGAGACAATACACCAAAGTTAAGGGTCTAAAAAAAAATA
>NW_025368614.1:0-1276 GCF_016433145.1 Gracilinanus agilis | reverse complement strand
GAAGGGAAGGGAAGGGAAGGAGCAAGCAAACTAGCTAGCTAAGGAATGTAGCCCCACAGCTAGAAGGATCTCCACAGAGGACACAGTCACCTTAGTCAGTAGGAAACAATTCTTTACTTTTTCAGTAGCAAACTATTGGAAGTCCAGCAGGAAGCTCCAGGTCATAAATTATCTTCCGTTACAATCTCAAGGACTAGAAACCCTCATTCAGGAAGGCCTGAAGCCATCCATCCCACATTTGGCTTATTCACGCCAGCGGCTGAAATTGCACTTGTCTCACCAAAGATCTGTGGCCACCCATCATTCTGCCAGACGGCCCCTGTGTATACAACACAGACACAGCAGCTCCTGAGGTTTTGTAGGACACTGTAGAGTTAGCCAAGGAAACTTCGAGACCGTCTCATTCAATGGTTCTTAACTTGAGGTCTGTAAACCTGTTTGGTGACTGTCTCAATAGAATTTGTTTCCTCTGTAAACTCCTATGTATTTTATTGTCTGCATTTAAAAGCATGATTCTGAGAAGGTATCCACAGCATGCTAAGGGGTCCATTACACACAGGTCAAGAATTCCTGGTCGAGGGGGCAGCTAGGTGGCTCAGTGGACTGAGTCAGGCCTATAGATGGTAGATCGATCCCAGGTTCAAATCCAGCCTCAGACATTTCCAAGCTGGGTGACCCTGGGCAAGCCCCTTCCCTAGCTCTTACCACTGTTCTTCCTTGGAACCAATACTCAGTATTCATTCTAAGATGGAAGGTATGGGTTTATTTAAAAAAAAAAGAAGAAGAAGAAGAATTCCTGGCTGACTCTAGTTGTCTTATTACCAAAAAGGTGATTGGAGTCTGGCAGGTGAGATGATTTGCCAAATGTCATAAAGGGAGATTTGAACCCAGTTCCTGTGACTCCCAGTTTAGCAGGCTTCTGCTGTATTGGAGAAATCACTTCTACTGTATGTTCCACCCCAGACCTTGCTCCAGGGCATCACCAGGAGCTCTGCTCCCTTCCTGAGGAGTCTCTGATACCTGCTTGAGCCTGAATAATTCCTTATAAATGGGGCAAGAGTTTGAGAAAAGTGGAATCACAGAAGATCTTGTTGGCTCTTGTAGAAGTCCTCAATCCACTCTAGATTATTCCTCCCAGATTCTTCTCTCCATTAAGATTATTCAAGTCAAGTAGCCTCTCTTCAGGGTCTAACACTGTTAGATGCTGGGGGCAGTTCCTGCCTTTTCCCTCCCTCCCTCTCTCCCTCCCTCCCTCCCTCCCTCCCTTCCTTCCTTC
>NW_025368613.1:0-12614 GCF_016433145.1 Gracilinanus agilis | reverse complement strand
GGGGGATGGGAAAGAGGGGGTGAATAGCAGGGGACACCAAGAGAAACCTGAGTGAATAAGAAAATAGAATATTCTCTTACACACAAAGAGGGCATGGGAGGGAGAGGGGACAAACACTATTATAAGGAGAGGAAGAGAGATTAAGAGGTAATAATCAAACCTTACTCTCAGTGTAATCAACCCGGAGAGGGAAGAGTAGCTATAGTATCCATTGGGAAATAAAACTCTTATCTAACCCTTCTGAGAAAGTTAGAAGGGATAAATCAAGGGGAGCAGAGGAGTGGGGAGAAAAAAAAGGGGAGGGGAGAAGGGGAAGGAAATCCATAAGGCCTTTAAAAACAAAAAGAGGGGGGAAAATAAGGGAGGGGGTAGAAAGGGAAGTTAATCAAGGGAGGGGATAAGGGATAGCGGCTCAATAGCAAACCACTGGTTTAAAAGGAAAAAAAATATAAGAAAAAAGGGGGTAGGAATGGGGGAGGATTTGAAAATGTCAGCAAATGCACAACTGATGATTATAAATCTGAATGTGAATGGGATGAACTCACTCATAAAACAGAAGCAAATAGCAGAGTGGATTAGAAACCAAAATCCCACCATATGTTGTCTACAAGAAACACATATGAGGCAGGTGGACATATACAAGTTTAAGGTTCAGGGTTTGAGCAAAATCTTTTGGGTGTCAAATGAGAAAAAGAAGGCAGGAGTTGCTATTATGATTTCTGACAAAGCCAAAGTAAAAATAGATATGATTTAAATAGACAGGGAAGGTCATTACATCCTGATTAAAGGCAGTATAAACAATGAGGAAATAACACTGCTCAATATGTATGAACTAAGAGGCATAGCACCCAAATTCATAAAGGAGAAACTGGCAGAGCTCAAGAAGGAAATAGATAGTAAAACCATACTAGTGGGAGATCTAAATATTCCTCTTTCAGATATAGATAAATCAAACCGAAAAATAAATAAGAAAGAGGTAAGAGAGGTGAATGAAGTCCTAGAAAAATTAGATCTAATTGATATGTGGAGAAAAATAAATAGGGACAAAAAGGAATACACCTTCTTTTCAGTTGCACATGGCACATTCACAAAGATTGACCATGTTATGGGGCATAGAGTCATTGCAAACAAATGCAAAAGAGCAGAAATAGTAAGTGTAACCTTCTCAGATCATAATGCAATAAAAATAATAATTAGTAAGGGCACCTGGACAGGAAAATCAAAAACTAATTGGAAATTAAATAATATGATTCTTCAAAACAGATTTGTCAAAGAAGGAATCATAGAAACAATCAACAATTTCATTGAAGAAAATGACAATGATGAGACATCCTACCAAACTCTGTTGGATGCGGCCAAGGCAGTACTCAGGGAGAAATTTATATCCTTGAGTGCATATATTAACGAATTAAGGAGGGCAGAGATCAATGAATTGGGCATGCAACTCAAAAAATTAGAAAGCGAGCAAATTAAAAATCCCCAGATGAAATCTAAATTAGAAATACTAAAAACCAAGGGAGAAATTAATAAAATCAAAAGTAAAAGAACTATTGAATTAATAAATAAGACTAGAAGCTGGTACTTTGAAAAAACAGATAAAATAGACAAAGTACTGGTCAATCTAATAAAAAAAAGGAAAGAAGAAAACCAAATTGAAAGTATCAAAGATGAAAAGGGAGACCTCACCTCTAATGAAGGGGAAATTAAGGCAATCATTAAAAACTATTTTGCCCAATTATATGGCAATAAATATAACAATTTAGGAGATATGGATGAATATCTACAAAAATATAAACTGCCTAGATTAACAGCAGAAGAAATAGAATACCCAAATCATCCCATATCAGAAAAAGAAATTGAACAAGCCATTAAAGAACTCCCTAAGAAAAAATCGCCAGGGCCTGATAGATTCACAAGTGAATTCTATCAGACATTCAAAGAGCAAATAATCCCAATACTATACAAATTATTTGATATGATAAGCAAAGAAGGAGTCCTACCAAATTTCTTTTATGACACAAATATGGTACTGATTCCAAAGCCAGCTAGATCAAAAACAGAGAAAGAAAACTACAGAACAATCTCCATAATGAACATAGATGCAAAAATCTTAAATAGAATACTAGCAAAGAGACTCCAGCAAGTAATTAAGAAGATCATACACCATGTTCAGGTGGGATTTATACCAGGAATGCAAGGGTGGTTCAAAATTAGGAAAACCATCCACATAATTGACCATATCAACAGTCTAACAAACAAAAATCACATGATTATCTCAATAGATGCTGAAAAAGCCTTTGACAAAATACAGCATCCATTCCTATTGAAAACACTGAAAAGTATAGGAATGGAAGGACCTTTCCTAAAAATAATAAACAGTATATACCTAAAACCATCAACAAACATCATATGCAAAGGGGATAAATTAGAACCCTTCCCAATAAGATCAGTAGTAAAACAAGGATGCCCATTATCACCTCTATTATTTAACATTGTACCAGAAACACTAGCAGTTGCAATTAGAGAAGAAAAAGAAATTGAAGGTATCAAAATAGGCAAGGAGGAGACTAAGATATCACTCTTTGCAGATGATATGATGGTCTACTTAAAAAATCCTAGAGAATCAACTAAGAAGCTTGTAGAAATAATCAACAACTTTAGCAAAATTGCAGGATACAAAAAAATTGCACATAAATCATCAGCATTTCTATACATTTCCAACACACTAGAGCAGCAAGAAATAGATAGAGAAACACCATTTAAAATCACCCTAGACAATATAAAATACTTAGGAATCTACCTACCAAAACAAACACAGCAATTATATGAAAACAACTACAAAACACTTTCCACACAAATAAAACTGGATCTAAACAATTGGAAAGCCATTGATTGCTCATGGGTAGGACGAGCTAACATAATAAAAATGACAATTCTACCCAAATTAATTTACCTATTTAGCGCCATACCTATCAAGCTACCAAAAAACTTCTTTACTGAATTAGAAAAAACTATAACAAATTTCATTTGGAATAACAAAAGATCAAGAATATCAAGGGAAATAATGAAAAAAATGTGAAGGAAGGGGGCCCAGCAGTACCAGATATTAAACTATACTATAAAGCAGCAGTCATCGAAAGAATATGGTACTGGCTAAGAGACAGAAGGGAGGATCAGTGGAATAGACTTGGGGTAAATGACATCAGCAAGACAGTGTACGATAAACCCAAAGAGCCCAACTTTTGGGACATGAATCCACTATTTGACAAAAACTGCTGGGAAATTTGGAAAACAATATGGAGAGATTAGGTCTAGATCAACTCACACCCTACACCAAGATAAATTCAGAATCGGTGAAGGAGTTCAATATAAAGAGGGAAAGTATAAATAAGTTAAGATAACACAGAATAGTATACTTGTCAGATCTGTGGGAAAGGAAAGACTTTAAAACCAAGTAAGAGTTAGAGAAAATTACAAAATGTAAATTAAATGGTTTTTATTATATTAAACTAAAAAGTTTTTGTACAAACAAAAACAATGTAGTCAAAATCAGAAGGGAAACAACAAATTGGGAAAAAATCTTTATAACGAAAAACTCTGACAGGGGTCTAATTACTCAAATATACGAGGAGTTAAAGCAATTATATAAAAAATCAAGCCATTCCCCAATTGATAAATGGGCAAGAGACATGAATAGGCAATTTTCAGGTAAAGAAATCAAAAGTATCAATAAGCACATGAGAAAGTGTTCCAAATCTCTAATAATTAGAGAAATGCAAATCAAAACAACTCTGAGGTATCACCTCACACCTAGCAGATTGGCTAAAATGAAAGAAGGGGAGAGTAATAAGTGTTGGAGGGGATGTGGCAAAATTGGGACATTAATGCATTGCTGGTGGAGCTGTGAACTAATCCAGCCATTCTGGCTGGCAATTTGGAATCATGCTCAAAGGGCTATAAAAGAATGCCTGCCCTTTGATCCAGCCATACCATTGCTGGGTTTGTACCCCAAAGAGATCATATATAAATAGACTTGTACGAAAATATTTATAGCTGAGCTTTTTGTGGTGGCAACGAATTGGAAAAGGAGGGTATGTCCTTCAATTGGGGAATGGCTGAACAAACTGTAGTATATGTGGGTGATGGAATACTATTGTGCTAAAAGTAATAATAAACTGGAGGAGTTCCAGGTGAACTGGAGAGACCTCCAGGAACTGATGCAGAGCGAAAGGAGCAGAGCCAGAAGAACTCAGTATACAGAGACTGATATACTATGGTAAAATTGATTGTAATCGACCTCTGTACCAGCAGCAACCCAGGACAATTCTGAGGGATTTATGGTAAAGAATGCTACCCACATTCAGAGGAAGGATTGCAGGAGAGGAAACATATAAGAAAAACAACTGCTTGAACGCATGGGTCGGGGTGGACATGATTGAGGGTGTGGACTTGAAACTACCACACCAATGCTACTACCAACAATTTGGAAATTGGTCTTGATCAAGGACACATGACAAAACTAGTGGAAATGTGCAATGGCCATGGGTGGGGGATGTGCGGGGGGTGAAGGGGAAAGGAGGAGCATGAATCATGTAACCATGTTAAAAATGAATATTAATAAATGTTTGAAAAAAATTTAACTTGGTAATTTTAGCAAAATAAAATACAACACATCATAGTTAATGTTAATGTGTGTGTGTTTTTTAAGTTGGTATGTGGCCCCCTGAGATCTTATGTATAGTTTAGTTGCCCCCATTCCTATTTTTGTTTGATTCCACTGATCTGGACCCATTTTCTCCTTTTACACTTTAGGAAACTGTGACTCAGAGATGTAAAGCAAATGATTAAAAATCACACAACTAATAAGGAGGAGACAGTTCTAGAACCTAGGGCTCTTAGTTCCAAATACAGTCCTAGAACAATTTCCAAAGGAAATAAAAGGATTTGCTCTTTTGATTCATTAATTGATGGAATCTTGTACATTTCTCCAATGGAGAAAAGAAACAAACAAACCTTTTCTTAGCTAGAGAGGAGGAGAGGAGGAAGAAGTAGAGAGAGAAAAAAAAATAGGGCCAGACATTGAGAAATGGAAATAGAGAGACTGAGAGACAATTAGACAAACCTAAAAGCGTACACAGAAATAAAGACAGAGAGACAATGAGAACCAAAAGACTCAAAGAGAGATACTGCGAAAGAGAGACAGGAAAAGAGGGAGAGAGTCATACAGAATCAAACAAGCGGTGAAAGACAGAAAAAAAGGAGAAAGTGAGATGAGGGAAAAATAAAGAGGGACTTAAAGGGCAGAGGGAAGCTAGTTTAAATTTTCTGAACAGATGGTCAGTGCATGGTGAAGGGTCAAGGAAAATAATTTTGTGTCAAGGCTGACATCAGATCAAATTAGAGGACTTTGAAGAAAATTATAGTGAAATTAAGCCTAATGGAATTGAGAAGGGCAGAGAAGAGAAGGAAAGCAGGAATAGCAAGTGATGTGGGACTCAGCAAGGAGTGGGGGCAGGTAGAGAAGGTAAGAAAATACCAGAAAAAGGACCAGAAGAAGTTAACCATTTTTGGCAACTTCTGACACTTACAGTTAAAAACAGGAGAAAGGAAAATCAGCAAAGCAATAAAAGAAAGAAAATGATTGAGATTGGTACACTGGTACAGAAGAACGGGCATAGAATTAGGAGAGAAGTTTCCACTAATTCAGAATATGACCTTGACTAAGTAATTTCCTCTCTTTGCGCTCCATTTTTCCCTCCATTCATATAATGAAGGGGGTTGGGTTAGATAATTTTCAGCATATTCAAAACTTTTGCAGTACTTGAATTGGATTCTAGTCCCAGCTCTGCTACTCTCTAGCAGTGTGATACTGAGCAAATTATATTCCTTGTCTGGACCTCAGTTTTCTCATATGTAAAATGGAAATGATAACTTGTATTCAGCCTAACCTAACTCCCAGGGTGGTTATGATGATGAAATGAGAGAATGAATATGTTGGCTTATATGGAAATGTTATATATGACTTCACTTATATAGCCATATATTGATTGAATTCTCAAGAGGTGAGGGAGGGGTAGGTAAGCAAGAGAGAATTTGGAACTCAAAAATAAAGAATGTTGAAAGTTTTTTTTTATATATATAAAAATTGGGAAATATTTTTAAAATAAAAAATATATAAAAACAAGCAAAAAAGAAAACAAATGAATGTGGGAGCATTTCATATTATAAACACCTAAGCAAGTATTTTTTCTATAGATTTCCTTGGAGAATTCTGGGAAAGAAAATGCAACATTAAAAAAATGCTTGTTGAAAGCAACAAAGGTCATGAAATAGGGGTATTGGTTAACAATATCCTTTGTTTTTCTTCCCACATGAATTTCTGTTCATTCAGTTATGAAATGGGACCTCTGGGGTACAATTTGAAGTCATTTAAAAAAAACCCTTTATTTATCTACATGCCACTGATATTTCTCATGAAATTTCTCAGTTTCCTTTTTCTCTTTGTCTTCATACTCTCCCTCTCATCATCTGACCTTCTCTCAGGTCATTTTTTAAAAATAGCTTTTTCTCATTTTCTCATTTCCCGTCTCACTTTTGTTTTGATTCTTCCTCTTTCCTGTCATCAGATGTCCATGACTCAGAGCTCCCTGGTCTATAGAGGGAAGTAGAATTATACTCCATGGGAAGTTAAATGTATTTCTGTGGTGGGGTATTTAATCATTTGAATCCTTGATAGGAATAGAACTTTTTGTGTTCACTAATCATAAATTCTGGTGGTATCTATTCTCTGATCTCTTCAAAGACAGAATTAACCTGCTAAATCCGGTGTGTGACAGAAAAAGAAACCTAGGGAGAAGCAAATGAAGAAGAGACTACTTTATCTCTGTGTATATGGCTATATGGGTATGTATATGTGTGCACATAGAGAATAGTAACCATGCTAGAGGGGAGAGAAGAAAACCCTTCCGTGGATTATCATTACCCATCCGCATCACTTCTCCAAATACTATAGTTTATCAAAATGAATGTCAAAATTCTAGTGCTTAGCTTTTTTATTTACTTGGACAAAGCATTTCCCTCTGAAGTTCCATTTCCTGTTAGGTAAAATGAAAATAAAATTTTCAAGTATCTTATAACTTTCAAATCTATATAGACCTTGCTCAAAAGTCCTTTCAAGCTCCAAGAGTCAATGAGAAAAGTAAAGGAAACACACACACACACACACACACACACACACACACACACACACACTTTAGTAAGTGAATGATCATGATAAGATTGTAAGTAAATTCTCACCCCACCACAATCTAATCCAC
The DNA here is from genome assembly GCF_016433145.1 of Gracilinanus agilis. Lineage (NCBI taxonomy): Eukaryota > Metazoa > Chordata > Mammalia > Didelphimorphia > Didelphidae > Gracilinanus > Gracilinanus agilis. Next base: position 5,298 of record NW_025368613.1, on the reverse strand, counting down.
TCATCCTCTTTGAAGTCCCTGGTATAAACTGTCCCAACCTTTGAAAAATATGGGAATTTAAAATAAATGCCTAAAAACAACTCCCATCCCAGCTCCATTGTCTTTTTGCCACCCTCACATACATTCATATCCCTCTTTGATTCTCTTTCCTCATCTACAAATAACATTTCTGTCACTTTCTTTTCTCCTCCCCTTGCCTTGAAAAGGCATTGACATCTTGTTTACTTCTAATATTGAAATAAAGAAATCCCATTTCTCTTTGGCTGTCAACACACTTAAAAGGAAATGTTCAATACATCAAAGACACTAACTAATTTAAAAATACACACATATAGACAAAGGTATCTTTCCAGAAATATGCTCTGTTCGACTGAAATTAAACACACATACTTGCACACATACACACATACACACACACACATAAACACACATAAACAAATATATTTCAAATATCAGTGAGTTTACTCCTATAGTTTTGGCTCCTGCAAAGATTCCTTCTGGGGAAAGCCAGTTTCACTTTCTAGAAATGAAACAGCACATAAAAAAATGTTTTCTCAAAAAGAGTTTTTCTTAGTGATAACTTCACACCATTTGGCTATATTCTCTTGAGAATCCATGCTTATTATCTAAATTCATGAACAGTTTCAGAATGAGGTGAATTACTTGGAGAAAGAGTTGGTGGTTCTAAGTGGGCCTTCTGAGTATGGTTTGAATTTTTCTGCAAATGCCTTAGATGCTTCATTTATAAAAAAAAGCTGTAAACATTTTTTCTTTTTCTATATAGAAAGACAAAATATGAGCACTACTAGATGAGGTACATCCCTTGACAATAACTGTTCCTTTGCTTATTAAACATATTTTCCTCTCCTTTATTTTTTCCCTGTAAAGGACCTTCTTCTTAGTCTTTTGCCACTTAACACTTTTCAATCCTCCTTTCATTTTTTTACATCTTAGTCTAATCATTTCATCTTTCTAATACCCCCTCTTTTACTTCCTTTTTCTACCTCTATTTATGTCTCCTCTATCTCCTCTTCTTTCTTTTTCTCAGAATTTTCTTTCCCATTTGAGTTCAGTAAAGAAGTGAGTTCAAATATCCTATCTATATGATACTTACCCCCCTAGAGTTTCAATTTCTTTATCTGTAAAGTAAGACATTTGGAACAGAAATAATTTCATCTACAAATAGAGCTAGGGCCTATTTCATCTATAAATCCAAAGGGCTTGGATTCTCTTTTTCTCCTTTCCTTTTTCTTGTTTCCTCTTTCTCCCATTCAATCTCTATCTGCTCTTTTTCTTTCCCTTTTTCCCTCCCCTTTTTATTCATTGCTGTCCCTCTTCTATTTCCCCTTTGCTCTTATTTTAGCCCCTTTTCCTTTCCTTTTATGTTTTCATCTTTTCCCCTTTCTCTTCACCTCTAAAGTTCTTGTTCTTCAGATATTTTTGTGATGTTGCCACTTAACCAAATCTTTCTGTGTAAAGTATTATATTTATTTTTTTTGTTTTTACTTTTAAATAATTGCATAGTTTTGGGGAAAGTGTTTCATAACTGAACTCAAAAAGAATTAGACTGAAGAGAGTTTGGTTGAGAGAAAATACTTAGAAAATAAAGAGGGAAATCCACTAGCATAGTACATAAGTCACAAATAGTCTGCCTTGATAATGACTAACTCAGAGATGACCCACACAGATCCACTGTAAGTAATCTTCTTCTGACTGCCTTGAACTGCTTGACATGGCAAAATTGGAAGGAAGCCTGAGAATGGCAAATAAAATAAGAAAGGCAGATGGGGGTGGGGAGCTGTTAATTAGCAAGCAATCCCTCTGCCAGAATTGGAGGTCTTCTTCCACATCCACATTCACCATGTAGCTCATTGGTTTTTGACAGTCACTCTCAACATTAGACCTACAGACCAAGCTCATGAGGGACTTACAGGAGGATGAAAAGTAGAAAAAGGCAGCTGGGAGTTTGGACATCAAGTATTTGTTCTCTAGGTCCTTCATTTGTCTCTGAAGGATCTTTTTCTTCACAAACTAGCCCATTCCAATCTTCATATTATTTAATGATTAAGGAATTCTTTAAATTAACTGAGTGAGAGGAATCGTCTTCCTTATTGTTTCTATATGTTAGTCCTATTTCTATCTTCTGGCATTTCATAGAAAGGCTGTTCTGTCTTTTGAGTATCATCCCAGAATGTCCTCAGAATTTTTTTGTTCATACCTTTGTTTGTTTTTTACTGATCCTCAGGTGAAACAGCTTGCCAGCCCTTACACCATCCTCTTTCCCTGATTGGTTTACTTTGGAACTAGGCTACTAATGTTCTTTAAAATGAGGGCCCTGATAGTAAAGACAGTGTGAGAGATGTGGTCTAACCAAGACAAAAGAGTAGAAGACTACAACCTCATTTAAGACGTTGTATTTCTGGAGAGAAATATAAAAGACTTCAAGTTAGGAAGATCTGGTTTCAAATCTCCCTTAGTCATTTAATAGATCCTATGTGTCTGTGGTTAAATCAATTATCTTCTTTACGTCCATATTCCCATTTATATAATGAAGGGGTGGGCTTTTAAAGGTCTCTTCCTTTAGATGATCCTATGATGCTTACAAAACGCTAGCCTTTTTTCCTATTTTCTTTGGTTAAGCTTTTGTCACAGAGAACTAGCAAGAACATCAGACTGCCAGAGGAAGTAGAATGGAAAGAAGACTAGTTTAGAACATACTCACTTCACTATTACTAGGGTCAGCTCTTATATTTCAAATGCCTGCCCTCCCAGAGAGGCTGCCAGAAAGGTGAATTGCTTTTCTGCTTCAGGGTGACCTGTAGTTGACACTTGGGCAGTAGTTTTAGGGATGATCAGACTTGCATCATTTTTTTTGATCCCTGGAGTAGAGAAGGGAACTGAGTCCATAGTGTGCATTAGTGCGTGTGTGTGTCTATGTATACTCAACCCCCTCTGATTAAGCACTAGGGCTGTTTGCAAGGTCATTCAAGAAAACATAAAATTGCCCAAAAAGAGCATATTGTTGACAGATTCAAAAGCGAGGTGTTTTTCTTGTGGGCTTGTGTGTGTGTGTCTTTGAGGCAGTGTTGGGAGTTCTTTGTTCTAAAGGGCAGTTTTCCACAGAAGTGGATGATCAGTCAATGTCACCGTTGGGGAGGAGGCGGGAGGGAGGGTTGTGGGGTGTGGACATGCCAAGTTTGCCCAGAATCCTCATTGCACAGTACAATCCACACAGCTGTTCTGCACCCAATGTAAATACGGACAGCCCCATTCATCACAGCGCTCACTTCTCCAGTACATGTCCAGAGCCAAGAGATGATTTAGTGCCTGCAGCTGGAACTATACTACGTTTCTCTAAAACAGCAGCGTTTAAAAGAAATGAGAAGGTTAGGGTTGAGGAGAGAGCAGGGAAGACTGGTTCATGAGGTAGGCAGGAATGGATGGAAGAGATGATGGTTTAAGTGATCTCATTCAAAGTACCATCCCTATCAGTATGTAGGAGGTATGGGACAGTAGGAACTGCACTGCATCCCGACTCTGAGGACCTGACTTCAAATGCTGGCTCTACCACTCACTGCCTGGCTAGACAAGTGAGGTGCCCTTTCCTGATTTTTTTCACTTTTTTGTGTGTAAATCAAGGGTGAAAAAATGATCTCTAAGGTTCTTTAAGCTCTAAACCTATGAGCAGATGTCATGATTTTCAAGTTTTTATATAATGGCATTTACAATTGACTTGCTGCCTTGGGCAAAACCTGGCAACTTTATTCTCTGTTAAAAAGTAGAGGTAAATTTTTTCTCCTTAAATTTCCATTTTATTTTACTTTTTTCTGAACTTAAGAAAGACCAAATAATATTAGAATTACATATATATTATCACATACATTACCATATACATATATACATATATACACATCTATATATATATATATTTGGAGATCTTAACATATAGTTCATGATCTTTCAAGAGGCCCATTGATTTTAGGAATAAGTGAACTTGGATGGAAAAAAATCATATCTTGGTTTTAAATAGCATCTCGCTGAAATTTATCCTTTCCTTAAATTATGAATATAGGTAATGAACTTCATTTTGAGAAGAGGATCATAGGCTTTACCAGACTGCCAAAGTGGATCATTGTGAAAAAAAAAGGATTAATAAAATTATACCTGAAATTTGATCTCCATTATGTAGCACTTGGTTTTCTTTCCAAGTTTATACTAAACAACATATAATTTTTAAAAAAAATAACCTTTAACTTCTGTCTTAGTACTATGTTAGTACATAATTCTAAAACATAAGAGCAGGAAGGGCTGCATAATTAAAGTTAAGTGACTTGGACAGGGTCACACAGTTAAGAAGTGTAAATTCAAGTCCTCCAAATTCCAGCCTGGTGCTCTATCCACTGTGCTAAATAACAGCACTCAACATATAACTTTCAAAGCTGTACTCTTATTTGTAATTCCTTCCCTTTTTTCTCTGTCTCTACCTCTCCATCTCAGTCTGTCTCTTTCTCTTTGTCTCTGTATCTCTGTCTTTCTCTTCTTTTCCCTTTCTCCTTCCCTTTTTCTACCAGAGTGATCTTATATCGAGCTTCAATCTCCTTTCCTTATTCCCACACCCCTCAACAACTGAAAATAAAATCTAAATCTTTGCTATTAATATGTATAGTTGGGTGTTGGTTTTTTTGAGTTTTACATGTATCGTTGTTCAAAACCTATTTCCATAATATGTATAATTAAGCAAAACAAAATCCTATCTTGGTCATGTCCTCAAATGGATGCATCATTCTGCAACTTGAATTCATCATTACTCAATCAGAAGGTAGGTTGCATCATTTTTCCTCCCTTGGAGTCAATTGGTCATTTCATTGACCAGACTTCTGAAGTCTTTCAAAGTTAACTTTATGTAGAGAACCAGTTGATGTAACAAAAAATTTATGGATTAGGAGTCAAATGACCTGGGTTTGAATCTTAGCTCAACCAGGTATGTGATCTTAAGAAAGTCACTTAAGTTCTCTGCCATTCTATTTCCTATGAACTGGTGATTAGATTTTAACTGCCTATTTCACAGTACTGATTTGAGGATTAAGTGAGATGAAGCATTTGAAATCTTATGTAAATGTCTGGTTTACTCTTTCTTTTTGCATTTCAAGTGCTGTAGAAATGTTTTTCCTTCAGCAGCAAGCTCTACCATATAACTAATAATGATTTGCTGAAAAGAAGTGCTATAAAACATGTCATGTGGGAAACATACAATAGGAAAAGAAGCTGTCCTGGTTTTATATATATATATATATATAT
>NW_025368612.1:0-1280 GCF_016433145.1 Gracilinanus agilis | reverse complement strand
CATATATATATGTATATATATCTATCTATCTGTATATTTCTTTAGATGTGTATATGGTTAAATTGTTACAAAGTTTTTATTTTATTAGTAAATTGATTTTGAATTTTAATTTAGTTAGTTTTGGCTTTCTGTATTAGCAATAGGAAAAAGGTCTTAGCATAGTAAAGAGTTTGGATTGTTCAAATAGGATTTGTAAAATGCAGTTCGCATGAGATTTTCATAGTTATAGTTAAATTGGTCTTTGGTAACTGTATTTTATTGTTTCAAATGTTTTTCAAAAGTTTGCATTTTGCATTTTTAATTTCTGTAATTGTATGTTTTGCACTTGCATTTGCGCAACTATGTTTTCATTGATTATTTGTTTTCATTGAAATTTTCTTTTCTTTAATTTATATCCCTAGTACAGGCTAGCATAGATAGGTATAATAATAATAGGATAAGATAAGCATAAGATTAAGACCATTTTTAAAAGGAAATATAATAATAATAAGATTAGGTATAGCTTTAGAATTACATAGCATAGCTAACATATGGGAGAGATTTATTTTATCTCTCCATATGCTTGAAGGGGGCAAACTATAAGGATGATATTAGAAAATAAGTATTATTTTATTAGTTTAGATATAAGAAGTAGAGAAGCTGGCTTGAGGAAGAATTGGAGTTTCAAATGGAGGTGAGAGAGTGTTAATTTCAACTGTTGGCAGTTATAACTGTTTTTTCTCTGACAGTTACAGCACTGGGTATGGTATTCTGAGAGTTGGCTTCTGGTCATATGCAGGCTTTTTTCTTTCTCAGGGCTGTAGAAGGTAACATCTTTGCCTCTCTCTATCTCTGTCTGAGTAAAAGATTTGAAGGAGTGAAGTGTTTTCTTTTCCAACTTGGGAAACACTATTCATTTATCTGTTACTGTGTACAGATTGGTTAAACTCTGAAAAGACCAAAGAAAACCTGGTCTTTGCTTTGGACTCTGAGTCTGCTAGGGATCAGAGGCCTAACCTTTTTCTTGTTGAGACTCATCCAGCTAGCTTGGTTATCTTTATAACTTAAAGGTGAAGTTAAGAATTATAGTGGCAATTTTAGTTAGAATAGTATAAATTTTTTTAGTTAAATCAGGGAAGATTAATGTAGCCTTTGAACCACAGGAGAAGAGGTTCCTTGTGGAACCTGGGAGTTTATTTGGGTGAAGTTAGAATCCCTTAGAATTAGAAATCCTTTTTCCATAAAACACACATACACACACACACACACACACACACACACACACACACACATATATATAT
>NW_025368611.1:0-2888 GCF_016433145.1 Gracilinanus agilis | reverse complement strand
GAAAGAAAGAAAGAAAGAAAGAAAGAAAGAAAGAAAGAAAGAAGAACCTTGCACAAAATAAGAGCTTAATAAATACTGGGAAGATTGGTTTGGACTGGATGAGTTCGATAACTGCTTTGTCAATATCTCTACACTGTGGACATCAACCTCATCTCCTCTTACTGAACCTTAGACCTCTAGGTCCCAGGCTCTGATAGATGAGCTTTTATCTTATCCTGCCTGGAGCTAGTCTTCAGTGCTATTTATTTCTCAGTCATTTCCCTACCCTGCAAACTTACTATGTGCTTGACATGTATAATAACCCTCCTTCCTCTAACTCCCCTTTCTGTGCTGTCTTCCATGGTTAGAATGTAAGCTCCTTGAGGGGAGGAGCTGTTTTGTTTGTTTGTATTTGTCCCATTTCAGTCCTTGTATCCCCAGGACTTAGTATGGTGCCTGGCACACAGTAAGCACTAAGAGTAAATGCTCATTAGCTCTTTCTTTCAATCTAGTAATTTCTAGTTACTTATCACCAGTAATGCAGGCTCTGGGCTCACTCCCTCAATCCCTACTTGAACTGGCAAATTGGATCCTCAAGGGGTGGCTGCCAACTTCTCTCTTCAGAGTCCTAAGGGAAACTCCAAGGGGCTTTGTTCCTCCTAAGCAGTATTGGTCATGAACTCCCACTGGTGTTCACGGCCTCCCAAAAGTTCACCAGAGGGAATCTACACATTGTGCTGAAGGTCTTCCTCTTTTTGTCACAATTTTTTTTCTGACAGCCTTTTTTCCTATTCAGCTGTGTTCCTCATTGGTTTTATGCTATGGCCTGCTAACCTTTCCACTGCCCTCTGTGTCATGCTCATCTTTTGTCCTTTGGAGGCAATGGGGTTTTGGGGCTCACTGCTATATAAAAACAATAATGTTTGTCCTGAAAAGAAGGTCACTTGTTATAGGACATTTTAGAGGTCTTTTTTTAAGTACAGGTAAACTGAGGGAAAATTATACATTAAAAGACCTTGTTTTCAAGTACCCTACATCCCAAAGCTGTGAATAGGGTACAAGATGGATGCCTATTTAAGGTACAACATTAGGAGGAAGTGTAAAATAAAGGAAACTTCATAACATGACTTTTCCTAAATGCCTAAACTCTTTCCCTGAATGCCATAAATTCTTTATGGTGGGTTGATATTTATTTTGTGATATGTCCCCTTGAACTGTGCTGTAAGAAACAATGAAAAGGTTGATTTTAGAAAAACATGGAGACTTACATGAATAATGAAGAGCAAAATGAGCAGAACCAAGAGACCACTGCATACAGCAAAAGCAATACTGTTGGAAGAATAATTGTGAATATCCACCTCCAGAGAAAAGAACTGATAAATAAAAGTATGCATGGTGTGGTTTTACATATGTATCTACCCTTTTTAAAATGATAGCCTTCTCTAGTTACCTGTGCAATGGCAGAGAAACAGCTTGGAACTTAAAATATAATTTTTAAAATGAATTTAATTAAATTTTAAAACAGAATGTCAAACTGAAAAAATAACTTGATTTACAGTCAAAGGACTTCAGTTTGAATTCTGACTGTGCTACATACTTGACCCTGAGTAAGTTATTTGACTTCTGTGGGCCTCAATTTCCTCTTCTCTAAAATGAAGGCAATAGCTTATCAGTATTGGCAAGCCGATGGCATGCATGCCAGAGGGGGCTGGCTGTTCCCTTCACCCTCTCCACAGATGCCTAAAGACATTTCTCCTATTTCCCACCCCTCTGCCCATGAGGATTGCAGTTTGGGTACTTGGTCTCTAAAAGGTTTCTTCTAGGTCTGATTTGTGTAATCCTAGGTGCCAATTTTCAAATCTTGCTGAGGATACACAAATATCTTTTATTTTATTTATTTATTTGTTTGTTTTTATTTAAACCCTTACCATGTATTGGTTTTAAGGCAGAAAAGTGTTAAGGGCTAGGCAGTGGGGATTATGACTTGGCCCAGGTCACATAGCTGGGAAGTGTCTGAGGCCAGCAATGAACCCAGGACTTCCCGTCTATAGGCCTGGCTCTCAATCCACTGAGCTACCCAGCTACCCCCCACAAATACAGACATTGTCTGGGGTCACAAATACCATTTTCTGACATTGTCTGGGGTCACTGAACTTGGAATTGTCAGGCACTTTAAAAATTCTCATCATCCTACTTTCTCCCAAAGAGCAGTTTGACTCCCATCTCATATCAAAATCTACTATTAGGAAAAATAGGATAAAGTAATTCACACTGATAAAAGATCTGAGTGAATATCACCTTCTTCGGGGGTATTTACATTTTAGCAGGGGACAAGGTCTTTTAAAAATAGAGTGTCTGATTTGACAAGCAAGGTGCACAGAGACCTTTTTAAATATCTTCCCCATATTCAATCAAAAGGAATCTTTAATTGATAAACAAGTTCCTCTTACAATATTCAAACACTACCCAGTCAGGTTAGTTTTGTTTTTTTTGTTTTTTGTTTTTTGTTTGTTTTTTAAACCTTTAACTTCTGTGATTTGGCTCATAGGTGGAAGAGTGGTAAGGGTGGGCAATGGGGGTCAAGTGACTTGCCCAGGTTCACACAGCTGGGAAGTGGCTGAGGCCAGATTTGAACCTAGGACCTCCCATCTCTAAGCCTGGCTCTCAATTCATGAGCTACCCAGCTGCCCTCAGGTTAGTTTTTGACATTGAGAGAGGGACCCCAAACTATATAGCCAGTTAGTGACAGAGTGGGGACTCAAAACTTGAATCTTCCAATTCTAAGTTTATTTTTATTAGATTCCCTGACTTCAAGGGACTGCAGGGCAAGTAGTAAAGGAGGAGAGATTTCCAACTACACTTATCTCATTTCTTAGGTATCCCTTTCCTTTTTGAAGCCCCAAGGTTTG
>NW_025368610.1:0-4445 GCF_016433145.1 Gracilinanus agilis | reverse complement strand
AAAAACTTCTTTACTGAATTAGAAAAAACTATAACAAATTTCATTTGGAATAACAAAAGATCAAGAATATCAAGGGAAATAATGAAAAAAAAATGTGAAGGAAGGGGGCCTGGCAGTACCAGATATTAAACTATACTATAAAGCAGCAGTCATCAAAACAATATGGTACTGGCTAAGAGATAGAGAGGAGGATCAATGGAATAGACTGGGGATAAATGACATCAGCAAGACAGTGTATGATAAACCCAAAGAGCCCAACTTTTGGGACATGAATCCACTATTTGACAAAAACTGCTGGGAAATTTGGAAAACAATATGAGAGAGATTAGGTCTAGATCAATATCTCACACCCTACACCAAGATAAATTCAGAATGGATGAATGACTTGAATATAAAGAGGGAAACTATAAACAAGTTAAGTGAACACAGAATAGTTTACTTGTCAGATCTCTGGGAAAGGAAAGACTTTAAAACCAAGCAAGAGTTAGAGAAAATTACAAAATGTAAATTAAATGGTTTTGATTATATTAAACTAAAAAGTTTTGTACAAACAAAAACCATTGAATCCAAAATCAGAAGGGAAACAACAAATTGGGAAAAAAATCTTTATAACGAAAAACTCTGACAGGGGTCTAATTACTCAAATATACAAGGAGTTAAAGCAATTGTATAAAAAAATCAAGCCATTCCCCAAATTGATAAATGGGCAAGAGACATGAATAGGCAATTTTCAGGTAAAGAAATCAAAAGTGTCAATAAGCACATGAGAAAGTGTTCCAAATCTCTAATAATTAGAGAAATGCAAATCAAAACAACTCTGAGGTATCACCTCATACCTAGCAGATTGGCTAAAATGAAAGAAGGGGAGAGTAATGAATGTTGGAGGGGTTGTGGCAAATTTGGGACATTAATGCATTGCTAGTGGAGCTGTGAACTGATCCAGCCATTCTGGGTGGCAATTTGGAATCATGCTCAAAGGGCTATAAAAGAATGCCTGCCCTTTGATCCAGCCATACTATTGCTGGGTTTGTACCCCAAAGAGATCATAGATAAACAGACTTGTATGAAAATATTTATAGCTGTGTTTTTTGTGGTGGCAACAAACTGGAAAAGGAGGGTATGTCCTTCAATTGGGGAATGGCTGAACAAACTGTGGTATATGCGGGTGATGGACTACTATTGTGCTAAAAGGAATAATAAACTGGAGGAGTTCCAGGCGAACTGGAGAGACCTCCAGGAACAGATGCAAAGTGAAAGGAGCAGAGCCAGAAGAACATTGTACACAGAGACTGATATACTGTGGTAAAATTGAATGTAATGGATCTCTGTACCAGCAGCAATACAATGACCCAGGACAATTCTGAGGCATTTATGGTAAAGAATGCTACCCACATTCAGAGGAAGGACTGCAGGAGAGGAAACATATAAGAAAAACAACTGCTTGAACTCATGGGTTGGGGTGGACATGATTGAGGGTGTGGACTCGAAACTACCACACCAATGCAACTACCAACAATTTGGAAATTGGTCTTGATCAAGGACACATGCCAAACTAGTGGAAATGTGCATCGGCCATTGGTGGGGGAAGTGGGGGGGGGCGAAGGGGAAAGGAGGAGCATGAATCATGTAACCATGTTAAAAATGACTATTAATAAATGTTTGAAAAAAAAAGTAAAAAAAATCAGCTAAAGGAACTATGTAGAAATTCACTAGAATTTACATATATATTCAATGTCTTTTTATTATGGACATATGAGCCCCATTTTCTTGATGTATATGCCAGAGATTGCCAACTCTGGCATATCCTAACAAGCCAGAAAGGCTTTGATTAACAGCTCAGTAATATTGGCAAGTCTCTTGTTAAAGAACTAACAGTTATTTTTAGAGAAACTTATTTACTATATAATTTCAGAATGGTGCCATAACCAAGCATTTTTGTGCCTGGTTCATGGGACAGTGGGGAAGGGTAGGAGATCTGGCCTGGAATAAAGTTACTGGGTGGAGGAAGCATGATGGAACATGCCATGATGTTTCTATGCTTTGCTAAAGTATAAGGTGCTGCTGGCAAAATGGTGGATGAGATAATCAGGGAGACTGGGAGGGGCATATATTTCAGGGGGAGGAATCATTTTCCAGGTGTTAGTAGCACTATCTAAATTTTTGCCTGGGCCAAAGCTTAGTCGTGACATTTTAGGTATCACTGCAACCAAGTGATGAATGTTTTGATCCCAGAGACTACTGGAAACCTTCACTGAGGTTGTCATGATTTGTGTTAATGGAGAGAATATGCATGCTTGATGAAGTAATAGACTTTTAAAGTATTTTTAGGCTTAGTGTAAAAACAATCCCAGTAGAAATGTTTACTTAAAAATGCTCTTCAGTATTAGATACCCCTTGTTACCAGTTAATGATCTTTGAAATAAAATGTCCAATACATTTGTATAAGGTGTAACCAAAAAGAGAGTCCAAAAATTATATGTGAAAGATATAATTTGTGGCACATTGTCATCACTATAAACCTGAATTAGAACTTGAAATACAGTAAAGGAAAACCTCCCTATCCTTAACATAATTGTAAGGGAGTTTACTAGTTAAATGTATCTAAAACCAAAAAAGGACCTTGTTTCATCACAGACTAAGTCAATGCAACATGTGCTGTACTTAAAGCATGTAAACTATACTGCCATTGAGGGTCACATTTGATAATCATATTTCATTCAAAATGCACATATCTTTATCCCAACTTTTTCTGTTTTAGAGCATGATTCTAATTGAAAGGAAGATAGATGGGGGTACTGAAATCTAAACAGTTCCAGTAATGCCTTCTAATTATTTTGTTGTAAAAACACAGACATTTTCTTTCTTTTAATAGCCATGTTTCCCTGCTGTTTGAAATTGCAGCAGCTCCTTTCAGAAACTGTGCAAAATATTTCCTATGCAATCATTTGGCAGGCCCCAAATGAGCAATTTATAAGAGACATGCTAAACAACATTACTGAAACATAATGGTGCTGTGGAGATGTAGATAAAAAGGGAGTGTGAGGCACACTGTGATTTAAGTTTCCCCTCAGCACCAGGGGCATCACCTCACTCCTCAGAGAGGCAGTCGATTCCTGAAACAGGTTTGCTAAACAACTGACAGCAAAAGTATTGGCAAATGTGACCAAAAAGTTATAATTCAATCATAAACTCACACACATATATACAATCACAATTCTCTCTCTTTCTCTCTCTCCTTCCTTCTCCTCTCTCCTTCTCCTTTCTTCCGTCCCTCCTTGTTCCCCTCCCTCCCCCCTTCTCTCTCTCTCTCTCTCTCTCTCTCTCTCTCTCTCTCTCTCTCTCTCTCACACACACACACACACACACACACACACACAGATTTTTCAGCATGGAAAGTCCTTTAACCTTCTCCACTAAGGTGAATTTTCTATATAACTTGTGTTCTTAAAGAGTTGTCTAAGGGCACTGAGAAATTAAATAATTTGCTTATATTCTTATAGCTTGCATGTCAAAGATAGGACAGTGTTTTTTAGTCATTCACTCATATATAAATCACATTTACATCACTTGATAATTTACAACAATTTTACACATTTCAATGCATTTGATCTTCAAACAACACCTTTAGGTGGGTTTTATTATTTTACTCATTTTATAGATGAGAAAATTGAGCCTCAGAAAGGCTAGATAATTTGTCTGTGGTCATAAAGGGAGTTCATTTCAGCTCTCGTGTGACTTTGAATTCAGTGTTTTTCCTACTATATTGCATGACCTTTCCATAAATGTGTATATTAATGTTACCTGTAATCTAGAGCTTCCAAAATTCCTATACCCACAGAGAGTAGGTAGGACGCTAAGGTACTGAATTATAAATTGTTGTTTTTACCATTTTATTTATTATATTCCTAAACTCCAATTTACTTTTGAGGAAATTTCCATATATATTCATATTATAAATTTTCACATTTCCCCAAATGTGAATTACAGGGGTCCATTGCTGCTATACAAATACTCACATAATGTAACAAAGCATGTATGCATGAGCCTTTATTTAACTCCATAGAAAATGTAAAAGACTTAAGGGCTCATAGGAACCCTTAAGATACAGAAACATACAAACTCAAAATAGTCCATAAATTCCCTATTAAGGCAACAGAAAATGGGGACACCTTTAAGATCACTCTTTGACATACTGATAAGGCCTCATAAGTATTTCACTATGTTTTTTCTATGTTCACTTAAGATTATAGTACATACTTCAGGATGACTGAATAAGCACTACTCCTTCATACTGAATCTGCACTGTAATATCTTGGAATAGGACAAGTTCCAAATTCCTTAAGAGAAACTCTAAAACTTGGAGTTACTTATAAGGCAAAACTTAAAAGTTTTGTTCTGTAAATCAATCTCTCTCTCTCTCTCTCTCTCTCTCTCTCTCTCTCTCT
>NW_025368609.1:0-9246 GCF_016433145.1 Gracilinanus agilis | reverse complement strand
TATTTTGCCCAATTATATGGCAATAAATATAACAATTTAGGAGATATCGACAAATATTTACAAAAATATAAACTGCCTAGATTAACAGCAGAAGAAATACCTAAATAATCCCATATCAGAAAAAGAAATTGAACAAGCCATCAAAGAACTCCCTAAGAAAAAATCGCCAGGGCCTGATGGATTCACAAGTGAATTCTATCAGACATTCAAAGAGCAACTAATCCCAATACTATACAAATTATATAATATGATAAGCAAAGAAGGAGTCCTACCAAATTCCTTTTATGACACAAATATGTTACTGATTCCAAAGCCAGGGAGACCAAAAACAGAGAAAGAAAACTACAGACCAATCTCCCTAATGAACATAGATGCAAAAATCTTAAATAGAATACTAGCAAAGAGACTCCAGCAAGTAATTAAGAAAATCATTCACCACTATCAGGTGGGATTTATACCAGGAATGCAAGGTTGGTTCAACATTAGGAAAACCATCCACATAATTGACCATATCAACAGTCTAACAAACAAAAATCACATGATTATCTCAATAGATGCTGAAAAAGCCTTTGACAAAATACAGCATCCATTCCTATTGAAAACACTGAAAATTATAGGAATAGAAGGACCTTTCCTAAAAATAATAAATAGTATATACCTAAAACCATCAACAAACATCATATGCAATGGGGTAAATTAGAAGACTTCCCAATAAGATCAGGAGTAAAACAAGGATGCCCATTATCACCTCTATTATTCAACATAGTACTATAAACACTAGCAGTGGCAATTAGAGAAGAAAAAGAAATTGATGGTATCAAAATAGGCAATTAGGAGACTAAGCTATCACTCTTTGCAGATGATATGATGGTCTACTTAAAAAATCCTGGAGAATCAACTAAGAAGCTTGTAGAAATAATCAACAACTTTAGCAAAGTGGCAGGATACAAAATAAATGCACATAAATCATCAGCATTTCTATACATTTCCAACACACTAGAGCAGCAAGAAGTAGAAAGAGAAACACCATTTAAAATCACCCTAGACAATATAAAATACTTAGGAATCTACCTACCAAAACAAACACAGCAATTATATGAAAACAACTACAAAACACTTTCCAAACAAATAAAACTGGATCTAAACAATTGGAAAGCCATTGATTGCTCATGGATAGGATGACCTAACATAATAAAAAGGACAATTCTACCCAAATTAATTTACCTATTTAGTGCCATACCTATCAAGCTACCAAAAATCTTCTTTACTGAATTAGAAAAAACTATAACAAATTTCATTTGGAATAACAAAAGATCAAGAATATCAAGGGAAATAATGAAAAAAAAAATGTGAAGGAAGGGGGCCTAGCAGTACCAGATATTAAACTATACTATAAAGCAGCAGTCATCAAAACAATATGGTACTGGCTAAGAGATAGAGAGGAGGATCGATGTAATAGACTGGGGATAAATGACATCAGCAAGACAGTGTATGATAAACCCAAAGAACCCAACTTTTGGGACATGAATTCACTATTTGACAAAAACTGCTGGGAAATTTGGAAAACAATATGGGAGAGATTAGGTCTAGATCAACATCTCACACCCTACACCAAGATAAATTCAGAATGGGTGAACGACTTGACTATAAAGAGGGAAACTATAAACAAGTTAAGTGAACACAGAATAGTATACTTGTCAGATCTCTGGAAAAGGAAAGACTTTAAAACCAAGCAAGAGTTAGAGAAAATTACAAAATGTAAATTAAATGGTTTTGATTATATTAAACTAAAAAGTTTTTGTACAAACAAAAACAATGTATTCAAAATCAGAAGGGAAACAACAAATTGGGAAAACATCTTTATAACGAGAAACTCTGACAGGGGTCTAATCACTCAAATATACAAGGAGTTAAATCAATTGTATAAAACATCAAGCCATTCCCCAATTGATAAATGGGCAAGAGACATGAATAGGCAATTTTCAGGTAAAGAAATCAAAAGTATCAATAAGCACATGAGAAAGTGTTCCAAATCTCTAATAATTAGAGAAATGCAAATCAAAACAACTCTGAGGTATCACCTCACACCTAGCAGATTGACTAAAATGAAAGAAGGGGAGAGTAATGAATGTTGGAGGGGATGTGGCAAAATTGGGACATTAATGCATAGCTGGTGGAGCTGTGAACTGATCCAGCCATTCTGGCTGGCAATTTGGAATCATGCTCAAAGAGCTATAAAAGACTGCCTGCCCTTTGATCCAGCCATACCATTGCTGGGTTTGTACCCCAGAGAGATCATAGATAAACAGACTTGTACGAAAATATTCATAGCTGCGCTTTTTGTGGTGGCAACAAATTGGAAAAGGAGGGTATGTCCTTCAATTGAGGAATGGCTGAACAAACTGTGGTATATGCGGGTGATGGAATACTATTGTGCTAAGAGGAATAATAAACTGGAGGAGTTCCAGGCGAACTGGAGAGACCTCCGGGAACTGATGCAGAGCGAAAGGAGCAGAGCCAGATGAACTCTATACACAGAGACTGATATACTGTGGTAAAATTGAATGTAATGGACCTCTGTACCAGCAGCAATACAATGACCCAGGACAATTCTGAGGGATTTATGGTAAAGAAAGCTACCCACATTCAGAGGAAGGATTGCAGGAGAGGAAACATATAAGAAAAACAACTGCTTGAACGCATGGGTCGGGGTGGACATGATTGAGGGTGTGGACTCGAAACTACCACACCAATGCAACTACCAACAATTTGGAAATTGGTCTTGATCAAGGACACATGACAAAACTAGTGGAAATGTGCATCGGCCATGGGTGTGGGGTGTGCGGGGGGTGGGTTGAAGGGGAAAGGAGGAGCATGAATCATGTAACCATGTTAAAAATGAATATTAATAAATGTTAAAAAAAAAAAAAGAAGTTACACTTCCTCTAAGATGGATTCCCTGGCTTCCCTCAAACCCAGACTATGTTGATTCTATTCCTCTTCTTCCCTTTCTTACTAATTAACTAATGAAGTAACCAAAAGGTCTGTTTTAAACACAAAGGGGTTTATTGTCTTCTCAGGATAGATTGTCAGGGTAAAAAGATTGAGGAAGCCCTAACAGCTGCTTAGAGAAACCTCAGGTGGGGGAAGGGAAGCAGGAATGGATTCTGAGAAAGGTTCTGCCTTTACTCGGCTCTCAAGATGATTTTGAAATCAAAAGGGATTAGGATGATGGATACAAAACCTCTCTGGATAAATTATTATAAGGGTAGGGCTAAACTCTCACAGATTTGAACTAACTCTGATTCACTCTCCTTATTCACTCCTCTCAGACATTTAGGTAAGAGAAAGGAAGGTAGGAAATGAGGTAGGGTATGGAGATTCAAAGGTTTTATCTAAATTATCAAATCTCAAAAAACTGTAAAACTAGGCTAAGGTTTCAATCTCCAGAAGGAGCTCAGCTGGCCCTGGTTCCCTCCATGAGGTCCCAGGTCCAACTGCAACTTTTTCCCAAGATTCTAAACTCCTAACTGACATTTGAACTCAGCCAAAGCCTGCAAAACTGTTAAGCCCCACCTCTGATGGGTAAACTTTTTAAACAGGGGGCCAAAGGAAAGGAAATACTGATCTGTCAGTGTGTTTCTAAGGCAACTCTTTTGAAATTTCATTGTACTGTATCCTACTAATTGTATTCATCAGATTAGGAATAATGCCCCGCTCCATAGAACATTTCAGGGAGCCGCAGCTGGCCCACAGACCGAAGTTTGCCCATCAGTCTTCTAAACAATTATTAGTTCAATAGTAGAAATTTAATAACTTTGAAATTGTAACATATTTCATACAATTCAATATTATCTAAGACTCTAGAATAAATTCATTCATTATGAGATAAGAGTTTAAATATAGATGATAGGATAAGAGCTTTATACCTGGAAGGGTCCATTAGAAAACTTCGACTTCAAACACATTAGAGGAGTACACTGGGATCCAGCTAAATGAAGTGACTTTTCCAAAGATATTGAAATAATAAATGAGTGAGCCAAGATGAAACTTCATGTTTCTTGAAACCAAACCCCAAGTTCTTTCCACCATACCTTAACAATGTATAATTTAATAACTCTCCTGGAATCTTCTCCAAGAAAACTTTCCATTGACTATCTCCTCTTAAGTTCATCTTTAATTTCTTCACCTCTACAACATACTGCAAATGTGTCAAGATTTTATTTATTATAAGAAAACTTTTTAGTCATCTTGTTTTATCCCACTCAAGTTTCAATTGCTCAGCTTGAAAGATTACTGAACTCTCAGACCTTATTTCTCCCCGATAATAAGGATCAAAAGTTTCAAGTCATCTCTGACTTCTCCCTCATCTTCCCCATCTATATCCAATCAGTTTGGGAGCTTGCTGATTCCATCTCTACACCTATCTCCACATCTGTCCAATTCTGTATCCTCATTCTATTGTCATTTCACAAGAGATTCTTACCTCTTCTGATATGAACTATTCCAATATACTCTTATTTAGGCTACTTGTCTTTATTTCTCTAATCTATCCAGCCTCCTTCTCATGCTACTACCAAATCTTTCTTAGCCACGGATATTAGCACATCAAATGTGTTTCAAATCTTCAGCTATTCTCAATTGCTTATAGAGTGACATTCTCATTAGCCAGTCATTCAGTGTTATTCATAACTACTCTCTAATTCTTTCCATATCATCTCATTTTGTATATTCTCTGTACTGCAGTCAAACTAGATGGCAGAAATCTCTTAAATCCTTTTTTTCTTCTACTGCTTACCCAGAACAGGAGAATATGAAAAGAGACGAAGTCCCCATGATGGCAGGGACTTTATTCCTCTGATTATTTGACAACGTAGCATACAATAAATACTTAATACTTACGTTTTGCATTTTATTTATTTAATTTAGGAATCATTTGGTGTGAGAATGGAGGCATTAGGGCTGTAGGTAGATCTTAGAAATTGTGTTTATAGTGGTGCTTGTTGATAGGAACTGGTCAGGTCAACTATAAAATTCAAAGAGTAAATTGCCAACATTAAAATAGTGAATGTGGTACTTATCACTAATGAAAAGTTGTTAATTTCCCAAAAGCAGTCATTAATAGTAAGTAATCTTAGACAAAATTTATGCCATTGTGTACATGAAAAATCTAAATAACCATCACCTAGTGTGTCCTCCAAACTGCTCCTTTCTTCCCTTGGTCAGTGGTTCAGGAAAATTAAGAACCTTTATAACATTTGTCCTCTGCCACTAGCTGTGTGGCTTGAGAAAAAATCAGACATCCTCTCTCTGATTCAATTTCCTTGTGTGTGTGTAAATGGGAATAATAATAGCACCTACCTTGCAGGATTTTTATGAATAAAATAATATGTTATTTGTAAAGTGCTGTGCAAACCTAATTATACAGGGGCAGCTGGGTGGCTCAATGGATTGAGATCAGGCCTAGATATGGGAAATCTTGGGTTCAAATGTGGTCTCAGACACTTTCTAGCTGTATGACCCTGAGCAAGTAATTTAACCCCCATTATTTATCCCTTAACACTTTAATGCCTTGGAACCAGTACAGAGGATTGATTACAAGACAGAAGGAAAGATTTTTTTTAATGCTACATAAATGCTAGCTATTATTGTCCCTATTTCCAGCCTCCAAAGTTGCTCGATCTCCTCCCTCTTCCTTATTCCACATAATCTCTCATGGTCTTGGACCTGCAATTTCACACAGAGGATAAGTGGAGCAGAAGGTGAGAACAAATCATGCCTGTCAAATGCTCAGAGATGGAATTATAAGATTAGTGGATAAAGAGTGTGCGGTGGATGTTATATATTTTGGTTGAAGTAAAGAATTTGATGAAGTGGCTCATGGAGTTTCATGTACAAAATTGGTTCAAATTGCTTGGAAAAAAGAACACTGTCAAAAGAAGAATTGGCAAGTGACTGAAAAGCTGAAACAAAGAGCTCCTCTTTAACCTGAGGAATCAGGAGCATCTAGGATGATGCAGGCATGCTGAGCACAATGAAAAGGAGGTCCCCATTATTTTATTACTTTGAATCTCTTGTGGTACACTTATAGAAATTGAAAGAAGGAAATCATGAAATTTAATGCTTTTTGAGCTATGAAAGCATTGTATAATTTTGAGCTATCTTTTGTTAATGTTTCAGGGGCAGATAAGTGAAGCTATGCATAGATTGCTGGCCTTGGAGTCAAGAAGACATAAGTTCAAATTTTTTCATCAGATACTTAATTATTGGGTGAAAATATTTGTGTTACTTGAACATTTTTGTCATTAGTTTTCTCGTTTATAAAATGGGGATAATCTCAGTTCTTACTGCTTAGAGTTGAGAGGATTAAATTAAATAACATATACAAAATGATTTACA
Organism: Gracilinanus agilis; assembly: GCF_016433145.1. Classification (NCBI taxonomy): domain Eukaryota; kingdom Metazoa; phylum Chordata; class Mammalia; order Didelphimorphia; family Didelphidae; genus Gracilinanus; species Gracilinanus agilis. Next base: position 2,847 of record NW_025368609.1, on the reverse strand, counting down.
AATCTTAAAGCACAATACAAATGCTAACTGTTGTTGTCATAGTCATTTCATACAGGGAAGAGTGGAGATCATCGTATGTTATTCACTTACCTTAATAAGGGCTCCCCTCAATATTAAAGGAAGAAAATAAATGAAATCCATCAAAAAAGATAGGTAATTAAAAAGTTAATATATGGCACAAAACCACTATATTCCTAAGTGAACCCTGGGAAAATGGCAGAGATTCAGGATACTTCACTGATTCTTTTTGATCTAGTAACCAAGTAGACTTTCCAACATTTTTGGACAGAAAACATTTCTTTTCAGAATGGCCATCCCTTAAAAGCCTAACACCACTTTACTCTGTTGACTAAATAACTTAGGCCTTTATTACAAATATCTCTAAATTATGATTGGGGAGCTTTTACTTTATCTTGTCTGGATGTGGAACTAGATTTGCCCATAGTCATTAAATAAGGCATGAAGTTCATAGGGCACTGGACCCAGAGCTAGGAAGACGTAAATTCTAATTTTAATTCAGATACTTACTAGCTGTGCAACACTAAGAAATTCAGTTGACCTCGGTATCTCTCAGTTTCCCCAACTTCAAAAATGGAAACAATAACACCCTCTACATCACTCCATTGTTGTGAGGATTAAATGAGAGCTTAGTGTACAGTACATGGAAAAGAGTAGGCACTATATAAATGCTGATTCACTTCACTTTCCCTTCCAATTCATTATTAGCTTGGAATCTATTTCTCAGTCTCTACACTCTAATAAATAATCCTTCTAATTTTCTTGCCAGAGCTCATGCTTATAAGCCATTTCTCAACTATCTCCCCATTAAGCTATGATCCCTAAATGTTGCTCCCTTTTATGGCACTTCTTTGTTTATCATCCTTCATTAGAGTTTGAGCTCCTTGAGGCTAGCAGCTGCCTTATTTGATGGTTTTTCTTCCCACCAGTTAGCATACTATCTAGTAGTTTATAGTAAGGATTTCATAAATGATCTATCTACTTACATATGTATATGTACTTCTCTCTATTTCTATTTCTCTTTATCTGTTCCTTTCTCTGTCTCTCTCCAAGAAACTAAGAAATCATTAAGTTCAAATTTTATGCTTGAATCAGCACCTGTATTAAACATTTTATAGGCTATCCCTTTACCTTCTTCACAGTCCTCCACATATTCTGTAATTCAACTATGCTGAACTACTTATTGTTTTTGCCTCTCCAGGTCTTTTCAGAAATTTCTCCACTCCAGAGCTGATCGGGGAATCTGTCAAATGTTCAGAAGAAATTAAAGGGGGGATTTCTTCCTGGCATTGGACATAAGACTTGGTGTGATTTGGCAATTTCATTGCCCATCTGGAGTTCTGTGTCACAATTCCAGGATAGAGGAGTATTTGTGACCAGTCAAGGGGGACCACGGGCCCTATTCACAGTCCTAGAGCATAGAGGAGTACTGGAGGAGTAGGCAGGGGACATGGGGATAGTTGTAGGGCTTAGAGAAGCAGTAAGCTTGTAGTTGTTGTACTTTCCCTCAAAAGATAAAGGGATTAGGTCACAGTTCTAGGACCCTACTGAATACTTCTCATAGCTGCAGGAGAAAAAGAATCCTTCCTGGGTAAAGACAAGAGTATAAACCAAGAGAATAATGATTATGTCTTGCTCTGGATCACACAAAATTGTAACCATCAAAAATTATTTCCATATAAAATTAATTCTGAAATCAGGATGGTTTTACTAATGTTGAACCAACCTTGAATTCCTGGTATAAATCCCACCTGATCATGGTGGATGATCTTCTTAATTACTTGCTGGAGTCTCTTTGCTAGTATTCTATTTAAGATTTTTGCATCTATGTTCATTAGGGAGATTGGTCCGTAGTTTTCTTTCTATGTTTTTGATCTCCCTGGCTTTGGAATCAGTACCATATTTGTGTCATAAAAGGAATTTGGTAGGACTCCTTCTTTGCTTATCATATCAAATAATTTGTATAGTATTGGGATTAGTTGCTCTTTGAATGTCTGATAGAATTCACTTGTGAATCCATCAGGCCCTGGCGATTTTTTCTTAGGGAGTTAGTTCTTTGATGGCTTGTTCAATTTCTTTTTCTGATATGGGATTATTTAGGTATTCTTTTTCTTCTGCTGTTAATCTAGGCAGTTTATATTTTTGTAAATATTCATCCATATCTCCTAAATTGTTATATTTATTGCCATATAATTGGGCAAAATAGTTTTTAATGATTGCCTTAATTTCCTCTTCATTAGAGGTGAGGTCTCCCTTTTCATCTTTGATACTGTCAATTTGGTTTTCTTCTTTCCTTTTTTTATTAGATTGACTAGTACTTTGTCTATTTTATCTGTTCTTTCAAAGTACCAGCTTCTAGTCTTATTTATTAATTCAATAGTTCTTTTACTTTCGATTTTATTAATTTCTCCCTTGATTTTTAGTATTTCTAATTTAGTTTCCATCTGGGGATTTTTAATTTGCTCATTTTCTAATTTTTTGAGTTTCATGCCCAATTCATTAATCTCTGCCCTCCCTAATTTGTTAATATATGCACTCAAGGATATACATTTCCCCCTGAGTACAGCCTTGGCTGCATCCCACAGAGTTTGGTAGGATGTCTCATCATTGTCATTTTCTTCAATGAAATTATTGATTGTTTCTATGATTCCTTCTTTGACAAATTGGTTTTGGAGAATCATATTATTTAATTTCCAGTTAGTTTTTGATTTTCCTGTCCAAGTGCCCTCACCAATTATTATTTTTATTGCATTATGATCTGAGAAGGTTACATTTATTATTTCTGCTCTTTTGCATTTGTTTGCAATGATTCTATGCCCTATAACATGG